>NC_051184.2:81901355-81932197 GCF_013339695.2 Rhipicephalus sanguineus | reverse complement strand
TGCGTCTGGTCTCGTGCGAAAAAAGGGCAATCGGAAACAAGTCGGTCGTCCGCAGCTCATATGATGTACTGGTTCCTGGTGGCGAGAACTGGGTGGTGTCCTTCGTGATGGCGGCGTTGACGACAATACCGAGCTGTGTGTCCTGTGGAACCGCAGTTGTAGCACCGGAGGGTCGCGGCTCATGCTGTGTTCGTCAAAACGAATCCTAGGCCGCTGCGGACGACGAGCAAGTTCGTTTCATGCCGGTAACGGGTCTCTGCAGCTCGCTGGAATCCGTTATATCGGTCGTAAGCCGCATCATGGAATAGGGTCGGTGCTGTCCTTGTGTCAGCGGGACGTAGTCAGGCACAGGGTCTCGAGTATAAAACGCGGCTGTTCTCGTTGTGCTCGAGCGTGATAGGAAGGGCCTCTATCGTAGAGACGTGGCTGTTGTCGAGGCGTGAGATCGTACTCCTCAATGCCCTTCGCCGCTTGATGCGAGGAGAAGGACGTAACGTGTGGCTCGAACTCTAGTGCAGGTGCTAGTGATGACTGCTTGGTTGTGCCACTTGCGCGTACAGGTTGAGTTCCTCACGGACTATTTGCCGGATCGTTGATGCGAGATCGAGCGGCTGGTTGCTCTCTATGCTTGCAACTGTCGTCACACTGGCTAGCCTGCCAAACTTCGGCGTGATGCGCCTCGTCTTGAGTTGTTCGAAAGTGCGACAGTGCCGAATGACATCGGCGACGGAAGTCAGGGTGTTTTTCGCGATGAGGAAACTGTAAACGTCCTCGGCGATTCTTTTTAGAATGTGACCAACTTTGTCTTCTTCAGTCATTCCAGAGTCCACCATCCTACACAGTTTTATGACTTCCTCAATGTAAGTCGTGCAGGTTTCGCCTGGCACTTGTGCGGGTTGCATAAGCGTCTGTTCTGCTCTCTTCTTTTTCGTCGTGGAGTCACCGAAACGCTCTTTGATTTCAGAAACAAATCTGTCCCACGTCGTTAACTTTTCCTCGTGATTCTCATACCATACTAACGCAGTGTCTGCTAGGAAGAACACGACGTTCGAAAGCTGGGAAGCGACATCCCACTTGTTGGCGGCACTCACCCGTTTGTAATGGATGAGCCAAGCCTCGACGTCTTCATCCGGCCTTCCGGCGAATGGACGGGCATCTCGTAGCTGTGGAGCAGAACTGGTCGGCGTAGAAGTTGAGGGGGGCTGTGGTCCGTCGGTGTTGTGGAACATGTCCAGCCCAGATGGGTTCGGTGGAAGTCCAGCAAGGCGACGGCTCCGTCGAAGAACTTGCGGTTCAACCTCCGTTTTCGGGTGTCGAGTGTCTAGTACCCCGCACCTTCCACCACTACTGTTACAGCGAGTTGTGATGAGAGGGTTTTATTTACAGGAGATGGATGATGGTGGTAGCGCGCTGCGGCCTTGCAAAAACCCTTCGTTCTCCTCTTCTTCTCTTGCTCTTCTCTGTCTTTCGCATGACCGTTACATTATATATATATATATATATATATATATATATATATATATGATACGCCGAGCTTTGTGGGTGTAATGCAGACTGTGCGCATTGATCGCAGCGAAAATGTTCTTTAGTACAGCGGTTTAGAAACGTTTCATCCAGACTGTGCACACGTGACCTGACCTGTGCTAACGGGAAATTTCCTTGTCGTAGCTGATGCAGGTTGTATCTATGGAGAGGCTGCTGACCGGTCATCGTACGTTGTGCCCGCGGAAGTACCTCAAAGGCCCTGGAACACGCGGCGGGAAAGAAGAAAGGAGGGGGCACGGAAGTAGTGAACTTCACTCGTAGGCAAAGACACTGACGCAGCCCGACCAATTGGTCAGGAGGAGGACCGCTTCCCGGCTAATCGTGGCTCCCTGTTGTTTGGCCAGCCATCCGCATTCACTGGGCGCGAGCCGTGTGCTCTCGGCCAAATGATAAAGCAGGGGGAAGCGAGTGTTCGAAGATTTACTGCCTGTAGCGTCTCTCTCAAAATGGCGCGACCTAGACTCGTACCGCAACATGCTTGTTCTGTAACTGTGAAGGCCTGTAGATGCAAGTGGCGTCTCCACGAATGCCGTGCATCTGACGAAAATTGTGGGAGCGGTCGTTCCTTTTCTGCAGCCGTGGACGCAGGAGCCTTACTTTCAATCGATGACTCAAAAAAAATATACCACTTTCATTCTGTACCGATCGGCTTAGCCACTGAATAGGGGCTTTCATAAGCTTGTGGGAATATTCGAGCACTTCGAATATTCGAACGAATATTACACCATTCGAATTCGCTTCGATTCGAATTTCAGTTATTGGAAATTTCGATGTAGTCGAAATGAACGAATAGGTGTATATTACTCCGCGTGTAACCCTCCTTGTAAAGGTGGTTTCACTGCAGTGAAGAAGTGCTATGCCGTAAACACACCTTTTTAGGAGAAATCCACACTGCCGCGAAGCCTCACTTCAAGGTTAAATGAACATAAACATCGATTCATCGTTTTTGAAGTTTAAAAGCTTGTTATACCGGCATACCGGCTTATATGCTCCAAGTAGAGTAAACTTTAAAACTTGACGTGTTTTACAGGTTATCACTAGCATTCTACCGAAAGTCAAATCCTCTTACTATTCAAAGTTCCTTCCACTTCCTTTGAACCAAAAAGAATGGACATTTGCACATGCCTTGTTTCAATTTTAAAAAAAAAATATTGTGCAGCTTAGTTGCGGTCATGACAAATATGCTCATTCTTTTTCCAATATGTGATAGTATACTATTCGAATTCGATTCGAAATTATTCGACCAAATCACTATTCGCTTTGAATTCGCTTCGAACCTAAAATTTACTATTCGGACAATCCTAGACATTTAGCTTGTACGTATACTTTTCAACGTTACCGGAATACTGGTGTGCGTTAACTGTGTTACCAGAACGCACGTTTTAGAAAAGTTTTAACTCCCCATACGTAAACGTACACCTATACATTCGCGCAAACCACTAAATGGTGGTGATAACTGCATTTAAACTACATTTAATTTAGATAATATTGAATTACCGCTGCGGCAAAATCATGAGGTTTTTAACGTGTGTAGTATCCTGGAATACGCTAAAGGGATATATACCGGGTTACCAGAAGATGGTGTCGACACCTTGTAGACGCTTTGTTCAACCGCAGTCATGGACACGCTTGTTTTCGCCTAGTGTTTTTGAGGGAAAAAGTGGTTGAAAAGGCAACTCATTCGTAATTATGCCGCTGCAAGGCATTTACACTGGAAATTCTACCACGATGCTTCTGCAATAAGAATTTTGTGCTTGCCTGGTTCATCTTGGCCCCGCTAGATGGCGCCACCTACCCAGCCTGTCGTGGTTTTAGGCCTCTTACGTTTAGGAGTTGGATATTCTAGGTCGCTCTAGCTTCGGTAACCCGGCTGAAACAAGGTGATCGCAATTGGCTCTCGCACTTGGGCTTATTTTGACTCGGCGGCAGGAGTCACCGCAAATGCGGATATCGCGAGTAGCCACGAGCGAAGGTGGATTTGCGAGATAGGGCCGTAAACGTAAAGCCTATCCGGCGAGTAGTTTACGTTCCGTAAAGGCCCGCCCAGGCACAGATTCCTTCCGGTGTCCAGTAACACTGTAACGTAGAGAAGTATACGTGCAAGCTAAAAGCCGCCAGTGTTGACGCACTGGAAGGAGTGCGGCACCTCCACTCAGTGGTGTTACCTTCACGTTGAATAATTAACGACTGCATCAACAATATGCCCACCACTCCATAGAGGCATTGTATGAAAAGCCAAAAGTGTGAGCGATTGACTGAGTATAGAGCCCTTGAAGAGGCACTGAGATGCGAAATGTTACGTTTGTTGTGTTTAACTGATGAGAGCATTAGACTGTACAGTTGAGCCTTGCTGTAACAAAATATTGGTTACAGTAAATGAATAACATTGTCATTAAGACAGTCTTACAAATATACGCTTATAACAAATTACCGAATCTAACGGAGGTATATATTATTTTTATGTCGGATATACTTCGTTACGACAAGATTTGGCTGTACCAAACGCCTCCGTCCTAAGGCACAGCAAGATGTTACGCTGGGCTTGGCAAAGGCACTTTGTCATCTATTCTTCGAAGAAAATCTGCTGCTGCACTTTTAATGTGCCTTCTTACTTTAAGTACAGTTGATAATAATAATATCTGGGGTTTTACGTCCCAAAACCACGATATGATTATGAGAGACGCCGTAGTGGAGGGCTCCGGAAATTTCGACCATCTGGTGTTCTTTAACGTGCACCTAAATATAAGTACACGGGCCTCTACCATTTCGCCTCCATCGAAATGCGACTGCCGCGGCCGGGATCGAACCCGCGACCTTCGGGTTAGTAGCCGAGCACCGTAACCGCTATACCACCGCGGCGGACAAGTACAGTTGAATATCTTTCTGTAGTGAGGTTGTGCCCTAGACACAGAAGCATTTCTTTATATGCAATGTTTATTATGAGCATATGCATTACACGCCTGCGTTTGTGAGACACGTTTTAATATACAGCTGTGCAATGTTTGGCTGTTTCGTTGAGCAACATTAAAAAAAACAGTGCCAGAATGAGACCACTGAAAAACAAAAGCACCTGTGTTGTTTCATGTTTAATTCGTCCCGTTGTGCCTCTTTCTTCCCGAAATATTTTATATTTAATTTGTCTCATCCAATGATTCGTTGTATCGGGTATTCTTATATTGTGATTGAACTGTACTCTGGTGGGTGGCATTGTAATCCTCGGCAGTTTTGAGTGGCCAGAAGGGTTAAGTGAACCAATGCACCGTAGAACAGCTTCAGCGACATACAGTGGCCTAACTAGGGTGGGGCAGGGGGGTACAAGTGCCCCATTAGCAAGGAGTCTGGAGGTTTCGGAGAACGGAGGCCCAGTGTCTGTATTCCATAAATATATGTGTAAAACATCTCCGAGGCCATGAAATGAGCACAAGAAAGGTGTTCGTTGCTGCTAGAATTTGTGCACATGAACTGGGCACGGAAAGGCTGTGCAAGGGTTTGTGGCCGAACGTACGAGATCATCGTGTGATGTAACCACCATCTTGCCTTCGACTACGGAAACACTGAAGCAGTAAACGGCTGATGTGCTGTCTAATACAGTGAGCAGCCACATTACTGTTCAAATCGAGAGAAGCCGGTTTTTAACGTCGCAATAAACGAGGTTGTTACTTTTTCGCCTGTGTCATTTCGTGTGGAATATGTCGATCCGAGCAAGTACACACCCATCAAACGACTCTTCACTGTTCACGGCATGTGGGTTTGTTTAAGCCAAGCACTGCTGAATCGAAAGTGACGGGGATTTAATTTGTTTCGAAAGCCCTGCGACCTCTTATCTCATTATTGACTGCATGTCGTAGGCATTACAATGCAGCACGCTGTGATGACCACATCAGCACACACTGCAAACGTTTAGGGGCCTAGACTATTTACAGGCTGGAAATCACGGGACAAGAGTACTAAGCAGAACAGTTGGGTAAGTAGTATTGCAATAACAAAACATATAAAACGCCTTCATATAGCTTGATATGTGATGTCGTACAAAGTATCTGAGAGCTTGAAACTTTAAATTCTTGAAGTAACAGTAAAGAGCAGAATGTTGTGTTGTATTCTAGTGTTGCCATTCCATATGTCAAAAATACTGCTACTATGATAAAAGCTCGGTATGCCAGGACAAAATAGCAAAAATAAAAGATGGACAATGCTGGCTTGGAAGCGGATTTTCACAGCATTTATTTATTTAAATACTCTCAATGCCATTTGCGGCGTTACAGAGAGGACTGGTTACAAGTTAGAGATGGCAGTCTTGAATGATGCATGATCAGGGTTGCTGGCGATGGAGGCAGGAAGGTGGTTCCATTCGGATGAAGCATTTGCTAGCACCTAGTTTATTTTTTTTATTTTTTCGCGGAGGTGAATGAGTTGAGTTGAATAAACTTTATTTTCCCAACGGTTGATATTGTGCCCGGGGCTAGGCTGCCAGGGATCCACCATTCGAGGAACATCTTTCGAGGTCCTCGGCGACGGCCCTGGACCGCTGGACGGCCCACTCCTGGTCTTCGGGGGCCTCGCTGAGAAGGGCACTGCATTGCATATTAGGTCATTAACTGAAATCGAACAGTGGTTTAAACCCTGGGCCAAATTCGCAATACGATTAAGAGACAAGCCGTATCGATGGAGTCCGGATTGGTTTCGAATAGGGATGGGCGAATATTCGGGCGCTTCGATTATTCGAACCAAACATTACAGTATTCGCTTCGAGACGAATTTAGATTATTGAAAATGAATATATGTATATTTAAGCCATAGAGTTTCATACAATACCCTAGTGAGGAAACTGGCGCTGCGATTGTTCAACCACCATGGGAATGATGGGAAGTACAGGCTTCGGATTGGATAGCATTAGCTAGCGAACTGTCTACGAATCTTTGTCTACAGTTTCAGTTTCGTTCTTCGCGATGCGTGGGTAGCGGGGTCCGTTTCAAAGCATTCAAGCAGCGCCTTTGTTGTTCAAAGAGGCTGAAGACCGCTAGATCTTTTGGTTTGCTGCGACGCTGCAGCTTTACAGGTTGTATTTGACAGTTTTAGCAAAGCGTCGTGCACTCACCGCTGCGCACAGATGTAGCGTCCCATGTCAGTGCAGCAAACTGCATCGAGTTCACGTTTGTTTGATAAGCGCGTCTTACCAAACTCGTTCAAATCAGCTGCGAAACGACGGCGAAGCTAAGTAGACGCACCGTCGCACTCCTCTGACTCGACTTCACAACAAAACGAGAGATGCGTTGGAGGCAGACCACTTGAACAGACGCACCTGGCATCGCAGCAGACGATACGTTAAGTGTTTCTCACTCAATACAGTACTGTTATTTCCATAAATAGATAATGCGTACTTTCGAGGGAAAAACAAGCGTGTTTCTTTTCAAGTGTTGTACAAAAATAATTCATTATTTGGTGATGCCAAATCTGGAACACAATTGCAGAGCAATGCATACTCTGGTGGTTGAATTTGTCCAGGTTTCAGTTCCATCTCACGGTCACGCAAACTTTTTGCAATAAGTTTTACATAGAAAAGAATGAAGCAAGTTTTAATTGGAATTAACTTCATATCCCTTTGTTTTACTCTCGGCAAACAAGCGTTGCGAATCTCAAGAACCTAATCCATCCGAAGCAAATCCGAAGCCTGTGCCTTCCCAACATTCCCATGGTGGTTGAAGCGCGTCTCAAGGAGCCCGCGTAGACACTAGCTACAGATTCCCCTTAAGGTATTATTGTAAGAAACTCTATGATTTATGCACATATACACCCCCCCCCCCCCCCCGGAAAAGGTGGTTTCACTGCAACATGGGAATGCTACGCCGCGAAACCACCCATCCAAGGTAAATCTGCACTGCCGCAAAACCATTTTATGTTTAGAAGAGTTTTTTAAGCTTAGAATACGGGCTTATATGCCCTAAGCATAGTAACTTTTAAAACGTGACGTATTGTACTAGTTATAACTTGCACCCTACTGCTATGCGAATCTCGCTACTATTCAAAGTTCACGAATGCTCATTTTTCTTAATAAGTGAGATATACTATTCGAACTATTCAATTCGAAATTCTTGAAAACTTTTCAGCGCGAACTGGACGGAGCACAAAGAAGAGGACACGAGCGCTGAAAAGTTTTCAAGAATGCATCAGTTCCAACTCGTCCACCTCTCTACTTTACTGCAATTCGAAATTATTCGCCCAAGTCACTATTCGCTTTGTATTCGCTTAATCGAACCTCAAACTTATACTACTCGCCCATCCCTAGTTTTTTTCGACCACCTGGATTTCTTTAACGTGCACCTAAAGATAAGCAGCCATGGGTGTTTTCGCATTTCGCAACCATCGAAATGCGGCCTCCGTGGCTGGGAATCGAACCCACAACCTCTAGCTTGGCAGCGTGACACACATACCTGCTAAGCTGCACAGTACTAAAAGCACCGCTTGATCTTGCCGCGAGAAAACGCCCGGCAAGCCAGAAAAATGCACAATAAGGAAAATGCCGCCGGTACGCCGCCTTGAAGTTCCCGCATATTCTCTACAGTTCCCGCTCGTGTAGCTCACAGTGACGTCATATATTTCGACATCGTCAACTACAGCCTGGATACATCATTAACCGTTGTTAAATTGATCGCATTGTGTTCTCAGGGAGCCAGATACTTACCGTGGCCGGTTTCAGGTACAATTATACTAAGTAAACGCGTTCAAAAACTGACGATCGTACTTTGAAATCGGGGACATCACGGTGACGGCGTTAAGGTTTCGGTGCGAAATTCAAAATTTGCACATTGTCCCTTCATTTTCTCTTCTAACAATAGACGTATGATCGCACCTGATTTATTCTTTAACTTCAGCGTCCCAGAGGTTAAAAGTAAAATACAGAAAGAGGCTGGCCCTAGGGCAAAGCGACCAATAATTTGATATCTGTGGCGGCTTTTTAAGCCCTGATGAAAGACGGAGGAATTCCTGATTGTCTGGTAAGGTTGCAAGAGACGTTCTTTTGTTATAAATCTGCCTGACAGGCAACTTGTTTCTTTTTTTTTCCTTTTATTTTTCTATCCTCCTCTCCACGGAAGCAGGCTTTTTCTCAAAAGCCAACCTTCTGTCGGAAAGCCAGCTTTAAAGGGAGATTGCGGTACATGTGATATCGGAGCATAACTTCACTTAAGGTAAGGGCCAATGAATAGACGGGATAATTAATGACAATTGATTGATTGAGTTGACTGAAAGGCTGCGAGCAGCAGGTATCGTTGCGGCGCCTGCAGGAACAAATCTCAACCACACGCTTCGATCTATGTGGCCTCTGGGGTCATCTTCGGCAGCGCGCGAAACACAAATGGCATCTTCAACAAATTAAGTCCTTAAATATTCTTCAGATTCCATCAGATTTTTTTCTTACAACAATATATTTACCACCTGGCCAATTGATTGTGTTTCCTTCCTTAAAAAACTCAACGCTCGCCACTTTCATATGCAGAACGATACGTCACACCCGAAACCAAAACCGCAACCGACGCGCCGAAGAGTGCAAGTGTCCTACACTTGCAGACACCTAGAATGACGTCACTGCTTTCAACACCGATTGCAGTAACTGTAAGCTGTGCATTTGTTAGCCCGCGTGCGCAGTGCGTGCTGTCATGGCAAGCGCTACCCGCACACCCACAAAGCGAAGTAGATCGATGGTTGATTTTTCGACGCTCGCTCATTCTGATGGGCGTCTCAACACAGCACGGCAGTTGCGCTCTTCGCTGTTTCGCTTTCTGTTTCGCCGGCGAAATTGGTCGGATATCATAACAGCGCAGAAATTACCGGCGGCAGCCTTTTGGAAATCTCAAAGTGGCATTAGGCTCTTCGCCTGTAGGACTTTCAATTCTTCCATTTGAGCCGACCATCTGTCTCCTTTAATCAGTCTGTTAGTTAATTTAGTTAATTTATTTGCTGTAACTACCACCGCAATAATTGAATCTTGGCACATTTAGATGTCTGCCGCCACAGATAAGGTAATGCCGAAGGTAGCGAGGAAATATCGCTGCTCATTTTAAGAATTTTAGGACAAATTGCTCCACGAGATGGAACATAAACCTAAAAGACATCGATAGTTTTGGCACGTAGATCTCGGGGACACAAAGATCTCCGCAAAGACCTCAGAGGCCTCAACTACGCGAAGGGAGGGCGTGCTCACGTCTGCCCCTCCACAGTTGTCTAGACGGGAGCTTCGCCTGCCCCCGGCCGCATATATATACCTTAGCAGATTTTATTCCAGGCGTGTAAGTACATTACTGGTGTGCACCGTGCATAAATACACTCCCAAATTTTCAGCACAAAAATGATGGATCAGATTTCAGATTGGCTTCTTCCTGGCATCTGAGAAACATATATGCGTTTACCTGCGAACCGCCCAGTAATTGCAGTAAATCCGC
Source organism: Rhipicephalus sanguineus (assembly GCF_013339695.2). NCBI lineage: Eukaryota > Metazoa > Arthropoda > Arachnida > Ixodida > Ixodidae > Rhipicephalus > Rhipicephalus sanguineus. The sequence goes on along the minus strand of NC_051184.2, from coordinate 81,922,217 downwards.
TGCAGGGCACCCTTAAAGGGGTCCTGCAACACTTTTCCAGCATGGTCAGAAAAGGGTGCCGATCCGTAGTCGAGGCTCCTGCGAACACGCGGGCCAAATATTATAGTTCAGCACGCGACCTCAAATTGACAATTAATTCTCAATGTCAGCCAGAAATCACTCCCTCTTCTGTCGACAAATGATGCACAGATCCACAGACATTGGTGGTGCGATCTTGCACGCATTCCAAATAAGCATGGAGGCGTGGCGGTACATCCAGCCGCCCGCGAATGGCCAATTTGAACCGCGACAGACGTCACGGCCCTGCATTGACCAATCGAGTGCAGCTGGATGTAACGCCATGACTCCGTGCTTATTTGGAATGCGTACAAGATCGCACCACGGCTGATTAGAGCATCGTGAGCTGCATAGTTACAGTGGCCGCCGCAGAATGCCGCCACCTGCCCGCGCTCGCGATCACATTGAAAGTAAACCGCGCGTTCGAAGAAAAAAAAGTAAGTGCTCAAGCTCATGGCGCGCGCTGAAGAAGGGACGCATCTTCTTGCCTCTTGTCATACCCCTCCCTGCGTAGCTTTCAGCGCGCTCGCTAGTGCGAAAGGAGAGGGAAAGCGCTTGAAGCGTGCGGCAAATCCCTCTAACTCCGCTCGTACTTGACGGATTATAAAAACTTTTGCTGCAGTCGATTCGTGAGACAATAAGCTTTTTTACCGAAGCCATTCGACGATCACTTGGAAATGTGTTGCAGGGCCCCTTTAGTTTCGTATTTGGCAGTGACGGCAACTTTCGCTCTTCACATTGTCGGCTGCAATTGCCGTGGAGAGGAAAATCTAAAAATTGAACTGATCAAAATATACACTCACAATCAACTATGGCCGATTACAGACCATTTTCAATGACAATTTTGTCCCTTAAGAACAGGCAAGGATCACAAGTGTCAAATATCTCACTTGGCCACGTTGTATTTATTTATTTATTTATTTATTTATTTATTTATTTATTTATTTATTGCTCGCGTACTAGCAGTCAGGCTGGGACGTACGGCCACTCTCAGCTACGGCCACTCTCAGCTGGAGGAGTTTATTTATAGCCGCATGCGCTGATGCTTATATAATTATAGATATTCTAACATTTCTGCCGACACGAGCGGCACAGTGTTGCTTCGCAAATATCGTACTGCGTCTTCGTGACGATTTAAACAAGAGCGGGGGAGGAGCATGACAACAACTACAGGTCTTGAAAGAAAATCAGGGAGTCCCTGCTGTGCCTAAAGTACACTTCCTCCTTCACTTTAACGACGATACTATAGGCCTTTTCACGGAGAGAAAAAAACGCCGTCATGCTGGGCTCCGCGCGGGAGTACAAAGGCTGATGTCACAGCCTCGGCAGTGCATTTTGTGTGTGTGTGGGGGGGGGGGGGTCACCCCTATTTAGCGCAGTTTTAGCCCTATTTAGCGCATAATCCAGAGAGGATTATGGCGGCGCCCATGGAGCCGTCTGTGAAAAGGTCTATAGCCGGATACAACTTACGAAGCACCGAAGTGCGGCAGCCGATCACTCATGCACTCGGCAATGTCCTCCGAAGGAGGGGTCACCGGCAGTCCGGCTCGTGACGTCAGTCTGGAGTGCGCGCCCATTGGCGCAGGCTTGTGTGCATATGCATGCCTTCGAGGACGAAATGCCGCGGATTTTTAAAGGGACCGACAACTGATTTTTCTCGACCCACTTTTTTTTTTTTTTTTTTACGGCGCGACAGAAAGATCACCCTTCGCAGTGTTTGTAGCTGCAGTAGTTAATCCCAAAAGCACGTAGTTATTTTACAAGCAGCATTTTTCGATCCGAAAGGCTCTAAACACGGATGCAAATTTCCTCCAGCAACGCTGAGAATTGATAGCGATGCCGCCAGCCCTTCTCACGATTTGTGAAAGCTATCGTTGTTCTGCTTTCGCAGGAGCTTCTCCAACTATGCTTAACCACCTTATTTATAGCTTTCCAACTGTTTTTTGATAATAACAAGCTGTTACGATGACATGATGTGGCATTATACACCTTCCCTGTATTTGTATCCCCTTGTGTGCGCATGCGTCTAAGGTTGCCTGCGCCTGTCATGAGTGGCTTGTCCCGGCGTCGTTACTCTCTCGATGCACGAGCCAAGTCATCGAAAATGTCACAACGCATATGCGCGGCCGCGCCGAGTAGCAGCGCGCGTCATTTCTGAGACGAAGTGTAGGTAGCAAAACTATGTCGCTGCAAAATCTTAGCGACCCGGAAACTGTGTGCACGGTTGCGTTAGCACGCTGAAAAGTTGCTCAAGACGCGCTGACGAGCACGGGAACATTACGTCACGCGAAGGCAGCGCCACTTTAATGCATACTACTAACGCAGGCATATATGTACATTTTAATGGAGTAATACCTTTTAGTATAAAGAAACGAACAATATTTCAATACTAACAAAAATATCGCCGACCGCGTCAATCAACGGTCACGTGGCCGGGTTCATCAAATCGTTCATGTTTTTGCCGCCAGAGGCGCTACGGGTCATTTTTCGCGACTTTCAATTAAGAAATAAAAATATAAATCCACCTCTCACGAAAAAAAAACAGGGTTGGTTTGAGTCAAGGCGACGGACAATCTTTCCATCAGTGCAGTCATCTCATTGCATGTTCTGGGCAGTTGTCGGTCCCTTTACAGTTCTACGCTACCGTCGGCCTGGATCTGGACTTCCAGGTCAGTGGTGGTTTGCATCTCCTCCCACGTGCCACACCTGAGGCAATGGCCGGTAGGTTAGGTGGGAGAGAGTATTCCCTGTAGTCCCAGGGAATATGTGGGAGGGTGGCAGTGTGCCCACACAGCGCAGCTTTACCGATTCGGATGTGTATATGCTAGAATTTGAGAGCAAAGCATGTCCTCGTGGAATTATGCTCTCCTTCTTCTTCGTCTTTCTTTTTCGCTCGCAACTTCTGAAGGGCCTCTTTTTGTTGAGTTCCACCAGTTAGTACCGACGCATTGAAATCCTCTGGAGAGACCTCGTACGTAGCCCTCACCTCCAAGGGCGTCAGCAGGATATTTTCTTTGTAGAGTGCACACCAGCTGTGTTGCATCGCGGCGTATGGGGGAGGGGAGGGGGGGAAGGGGTTGAAGTGCTGGTGTTTATGGGGCAAAAGTGCTGGTGTGCATAGGCGTGCGCACGAAAGGGGCAGCCCCCCCCCCCTAATCATCTGAAGGGGGGCGCCCAGTCCGCCCCATAGCTTTTCAGTCGTTGCCATGCAGGTATATGACAATATAATAGCGGCCTATAGGACCACTGATGCGTGTGCATCATTGCATTTCAAGAGAATACTTATTAATCCTAAATACAGGAAAGCGTTGGGCCCGCAACTACGAGTTTGTAGTTCCTTTGGACCTTAATAAAGTTTGTTTGACTGACTGACTGACTGATATGACAATATAATAGCGGCCTATAGGACCACTGATGCGTGTGCATCATTGCATTTCAAGAGAATACTTATTAATCTTAAATACAGGAAAGCGTTGGGCCCGCAACTACGAGTTTGTAGTTCCTTTGGACCTTAATAAAGTTTGTTTGACCGACCGACCGACCGACCGACCGACCGACCGACTGACTGGCTGATTGACTGACTGGAAAGCGTGGATTCGACACAGGAGAAAAAACACTGATGCACAATTCGACAAGCTCTTGTCTTGTGTACCCTGTGTTGCATCGCGGTGGGGTAGAGGCGAGCGGTGGCGTGGCTTGGGAAGGCGGGGAGGGGGGTGGGGGGGAGGGGCAAGTACTTCTTTTGCGCCATCCTCCCGACGCTCATTGGAACTATCTAGCCCAGCAACGAATTTTGTTACGCTGACTATTCATTTATACACCTGGAAAGCCGGGGACCAAAGGCAGGCCGTTGTGGAATCACGTCATCGCTTCACTTTCATTTCTGCTTCTCCTGCGAAGCTTGTTTTATGAACACCCTCGACGGGTTTTTGCCGTTGCAGTTGTCTTCATCTTCAGTTTAAATCCCAAATTGATAACATCACCGCGAGAATCGTATTGGCACGCGCACTTCTTTTGTTATTCTTATGTAAATAGTCCGTCGCACGCGTAGCCACTGCCTTGCGCAATTCCACGCCCTAATGTCTGGGAATGGGGGTTTTGCCGGATCGTCGCAAAACCGGGGGACAGGTAATCGAGGTTCCACTGTATATGCTTTCTCATGCAGCAAACTGTGCATTCTAGTCAGCTGTCACTGAGTGTCGGCTACACTCTGCCATACCCTCTTTCATGAATGCCAGCTGACTGCAGGTTGTCATATTGACATGAGCAGGAAAGCACATACATGGCGCTATTTGCTGTGGCTATGTAACCAGACAATATACAAGAGGGCAGACAGTATTAGCAAAGAAAATTGCTTAGGATGATGAAATCACTCTTCATTAATTTCTCTCATTACTGCAACAGCATGCTTTCCGCAATGTTAGAGGCTGCCTCATTCTGATTAATTGCTAGGTGCTCTGCCACGTTGGCTGCATTACTGAGCAACCGAGCTTGTGGTTGTCAGGAACAGAAAAAAGCCGAGAGTGAGAACAAGCAGGAGGTGTAGCTTATTTTGTCAGCAATCGTTTTAATAGAGTGCTCAGTTTGATACAAGTTACTCTGAACGAGACAAACTGTTGCCTTTGAAGCAGGACAACATGTCATTGTCAGTGTCACAAAATGCAAAATGCTCCTGAGAGGTTGTGTAGCTAGCTTTGCTGTATAGTACTTCAACAATCCAAGGAAGAAGCCAGTCGAGAGCAAAGCCACGTCCCCATTAAGATAAACAGGAGCATCTGTGACCTCGATTTTTTTGTCAGGTGTTGAGTTTCTGGATCCCGACAAGCAGGGACGTGCATTACTTATGAACTCCAAATGGAAAGTGTTATGTTTGATAAGGTGTAACACCTCATGCTGTGACAGAAAGTTGGGCAACATCGATGTGCCTGCCTTTGAGCGAATGCCTTGGGCTGTTGATGCCGTCTATGACACTCACTCGTTGTACATTTCGAGTTAACTAGTGAAAACATCGCAGGCAAGGCGATTCGCAACACTGTGTTCGCAAAACTACTTGGCGTGATGTGGGAACGGAAAGTGAAACTAATTATTTCACATGTGCACCTTTGGAGGGGCTCATTGCGTACATTTTTATTTGCTTATTTCATGTTGCATGTACTGCTTCGTTTTTTGCAGAAAGGCTGAATGTCACAGAACGTGTTTTTATCTCCTCTTTAGCTCTTTTAATTTGGCATTTTTGGCAAAAACCGACACTCCTTCTCAGCCGGCCTCAGTTCAAATCTGTTCATGGCCATTGCACGTGTCCGACAGCTGGTGTGCAATATCTGATTTTCACTTTTGCTTTGTTTTCTTCCTTTCAAGATCACCCTTTGCTTGAACAGTTACATATGTCTAATCTCAACATGGTAATCTAGCATTTCAACTGAACTTAACGTCTCCCCTCATGTCTTTAATGTCATCTGCACAGAAGTCATTTGCATTTTTTACTGTGAACACTACATTTATTCAATCATGCAAGGGTATGGGGGACGCATGCCCTTTCCTTTTTTATGAGATTGGGCGGGGTGTGAACGCATCAAAATTCAAAACCTGCTGCTGTGTGGCTCGTTTGTTTTTGCAAGGTAGATGCAAAATTCAGTTTTGGCACAGATTGCCTTCTCTCATTTGGTTCAAGTGCCCCGATATTTTTCATTTCTTCTCTTTTCGGATGAGCCAGAGTGCGAACAGTACACTCGTACAGTTTGGCAGAATAAACCCCATCTTTGTGCGTTCAGAGCAGCTGGCTGTTCACTGTTTACTTGGCAATAAGTAGTATGTATGCATGCTTCCAGCCACAGCTATGTGCTGTCCCACACTTTGTAGGAAACACAGTGAATTCTACGTTTGCTGAGAAATATGATATGTGCCAGATAGTGCATTTTGTTGCTTTGCAGTCACCAATACACACAAGTTGACCTCACACTGCACTTAAAAAGTTGTAATAATAGGTGTTGTGTGGTGAAGGAAGTTACGGTCCTTTACATGCAGCTATCGCAATGATTATTGACTAATGCCAGTGGCAGCTTCTACTTTGCTGCGAAGAAGTTCTTAGAGAGAGAATACACGTTAAGCAGTAATGGCGACAAAATTTCCACTGGATGTTAAATGCAAACAGTCCGTCCATCCATCCATCGATCCATCCATCCATCCATCCATCCATCCATCCATCCATCCGTCCGTCCGTCCGTCCGTCCGTCCGTCCATCCATCCATCCATCCATCCATCCATCCATCCATCCATCCATCCATCCATCCATCCATCCATCCATCCATCCATCCATCCATCCATCCATCCATCCATCCATCCATCCATCCATCCATCCATCCATCCATCCATCCATCCATCGATCGATCGATCGATCGATCGATCGATCGATCGATCGATCGATAGATAGATAGATAGATAGATAGATAGATAGATAGATAGATAGATAGATAGATAGATAGATAGATAGATAGATAGATAGATAGATAGATAGATAGATAGATAGATAGATAGATAGATAGATAGATAGATAGGTAGGTAGGTAGGTAGGTAGATAGATAGATAGATAGATAGATAGATAGATAGATAGATAGATAGATAGATAGATAGATAGATAGATAGATAGATAGATAGATAGATAGATAGATAGATAGATAGATAGATAGATAGATAGATAGATAGATAGATAGATAGATAGATAGATAGATAGATAGATAGATAGATAGATAGATAGATAGATAGATAGATAGATAGAAGCGCTCAAAGTGCCAAAGTTTCGCTAAGAAATGCTTCGCATTTAAAAAGACAGGACAAGAGAGAGAAGAAGACGAGACGAGCGCTTGCTACCAACTGATTCGTTACGAAGAATTGAGGAAAATAGAAACTCAGCACATCACAGGTGTGCCTGTGCACACGTGAAAAGGAGAATCCAATAAAAAAATCTGCCACAGATTACAATAAAGCAGAGTCTGACTCCCCGGCAAACACACTGATTTTTTGCCTGACACAATCTCAGCCCTTATTATTGTTCAGTTTAAAAGCCTCCAAAAGCTCACGTGCAACAGTTTCCCTGCTGCAGCCTTCCAGCAAGGAAACTTTGTGCAGAAACTTTGCAGTTGTCTGCATAACTTACATGCCTTCACAACAAGTTCTCACAAGAAAAACCAACAAAAGGGAATCCTGAACTACTTTCGACTTCAGAAGAGAAGAAAGGCCGTGCTCACCGAGAAGAAAGTTCCTTCTTTTTATATTTTAACACCCTTTTTAACACAATCACTGTGTCGTCTTTCACGAAGCATTCTTGCTTCTTCCTGCGAATGTCCTTCACAAATTCGTTGTAGTGATGGACCAGATTGTCCAGGTCATCCTGCAACTTGAGCTGCACGATTTGGGCACACACTCAGTCACTCGGCTCTATTATACTCAAATACTATGCGAGACAAACTTCGTTACATGCAGCATTTCGTAATACCACATTATCTCTGATCCAATATCAGTGAGAGACATTTTGAATTTATACATTTCAGTGCATTCGAGAAATAATTCACGAAATCTAGCTCAAACTTTCAGCATAAAAGGACAGCCACGCTAAATACACAGGATACTGTACAAACGTACCACATTTTCTCGCTATAGCCCGCACCAAAAAAAAAACGGAAAAATGTGTTTAAGTGGGAGTTCGGGTTATATCGATCAAGATATACTACGTGGAAGAAAACAAGGGCGACAAGCAGGCGGGAACGTCTGCTTGTGGTCCTTCCTTTCTTCCACGCAGTATACCTCGATCATAAATCACCAACTGGCCCAATCATTCACTTTGGTTAGTTATATCAACGTTTTTTTTTTTTGTAGAGTTAAAGTTAAGGGTGTGGGTCATACGCAGTGGTGCGTTATATGCGAAAAAATACCGTATATTTAAGGGGAAAACTGTGGGGAGGGTGAGACCGTATGTTAATAATGATCTGGTGTATCGGAACGGCAGCAGCACGAGATAGGTAGGCAATTGGTTGGGCTCTAACGGCCTACTCACGTTCTCTCTTTCCAGATCTGATATTGTTCGGATTAGGGAGGCCGTTTCCTTGGACACGCAGTCTCTCTGAATAAAGCTGCGAGAAAAAAAGGTAGATTTTCTCTTTAAGTACACTGTGCAAAACAAAAAGTTTCTCCCATCCCTATCTTTAACGCCCCTAAATGCTTCATCCACACTTGCTGACTCTAAAGAAGCATCCCTAATGCTTCACATCGTTTCAGCATAAAAATCAACAAATGAACAGTGACACGAAAATGTAGCGTCCCACTTTTTCTCTGCCGGCCTACGTTTTTTTTTTTATTGTAGATGTTGATTTCTTCATTAAGGCACATAAATTCAATTCGACAAGAGCAGCGAAAAAGTTTGCTTACAGCACCTAACTTCCTAAGGGTTCATTTTTTTCTAACTAAAGGTATCGTGACAGCCAAATATTTTTATGCCATGAAATGTTTGCAACTTTCTTTTGGAACACAAAACAGACCGCTTAAAGATTTTATGGCAAAAGTATATGAGTTGTATTTGTTATAATATGCATGCAGTTATGTAATTACGAGTATATAAAAAGCACACTTTGAAGGCTTTGGTTCATCCAAAGTTATTTAGAAAGTGGCAAAATATCCGGGATGAGTTGGGCTTGGGATAAAAAGAGGTGACCGTCAGTGATGAGGTTATTTCATTATGAACTTGACGTGTGTTACCCGTGTTTTGTGTTAACTATGCGCTTACAAGCAATCTTTAACAGACCAGACCAACGAGTCCAATATGTCCTATTGAACCCTTCATGTGCAACCTGTTGCAATGCGACAACTCCAGCACAGCTTAACATGCAACTGCCAATTGTACATCATGATATTGAGGTTTGGCTCTATAATGACTTGTAGCACTCTTGTGCAATAGAAACCCTATTGCATATTTATTGGACCCCACCTGCCCAATAATTAAATAGAAATGAGACAAATTTTCTGTCAGAACTCAGAATTCATAAAGGAGCCAAGGAAGCGAGGCTAATACAGCGTAATACAAAGATGTCACCATGCCTTGATATTGTGAAAGCAAAGCAGCTTGAAATTGCTATGTGCCCCTTTTTTTAGGATTTGGTCTCGAATATTGAAGGCAAAGTTCATCGGTAAATTCAATCGAAAGGGCTCCTCAGGAGGAACAAAAGCAGGTGGGGAGTGTGTAAAGAATGGCATGGTCATGGTGCTATAGTTTAGCAAGGGGATGGGAAAGGGAAGTCGAAGTGAGGAGTATTGATGTAAGGGTGAGGAGGAAAAGGAGGAGGAAAAGAGGAGTGAGAGGGTAAACAATAGCATAGCCATGTGCAGAATAGAGGAGGAGTGATCTGAGGGTTAGAAGCAGGCAAAGGAGAGGGCAATATAGAAACAGACAAAGAAAGGAAGACGACAGACAGAAGAAATAAGAAGATGAAAGAACTCGATCTGCGTTCGCCAGGTGGCGGCGCTTGCTTGCCAACTCCGCTGTTCACTCAGATTTCACAGGCATTAACTGGATTTATCTTTTTTTGCTGTTGCACCGAGTACCTTCACCACTGCTGTTGACCTGCGCACACATCGAATATGCCTTGTTTGGTGCGGAACACAGAACTGCGATGTCGTCTTTCCTGGCTATCTTCTTTGTGGGTTAGACCATGTACGGTTGGTTGGTTTCCCCTCAATTTTCTGGTGCAACCCACACGGTATAACAGCAAAGTTGTACTTTGGTGTGTCGTCTTTATCCCTGTGTCCTTGTCAGTGCATTTGGCTGGAAACCCTCCTTAAAAACATATTTCGTTTTTCGTTTCTTTTTCAGGACATTTGCGTGTCCACAGCCTATTTCTATGCTTTGTGGACGAAGGTTTTCATTCTGTTAACATTCCTCCTCTGCTATTAATAGACTCGTCGAGTGTTCGTTCCCCTTTTCTTAGTATTCTTCCCAACAAGGTGGAAAATTTTTGTGTCAGTGGTTCTTTCAGTGCAAACGAGGACGGACGGCAAAGAAGAGATGAGACAAGCACTGAAAGTTATGTACCAACTAGGCGCAACCGAAGTTTTTTCTGGTCTTTTTAACGGCAATAAAATTTTGTGTGCTGTGTATCTTTAGTTTTGATTGAAGCGTTCGGGTGACGTTTCACTCACATTTGCCGCTGCATGCTGCAATCGACATTTTTCTGCTTTATGGCCATCTGCGCTGAAATACGGCAGCAATGTGCTGAACAAGAACGCGGATACAGGTGTCTCGTCATTGCAAGTCGAAGCACCGCGCGACCACGGCCTACGCACTTTGCTTCGAGCTGCGAATCTGGCGAGTGACCCTTGTGCCAGCGAACGGAAAAACTTTATTCGTTATCCATTATTGGTAGGGCGTGCCTAGTAAAACCCATGCACCAAGAGGTGGAAATGTTAACTGTTATCAATCGGGCCAGCTGCACAGACAACGCTACACTAACACACGGCTTCACGCATCAAAACACAGCTGATGTTTCCCGAGCAGTGCGTAGATGGCTTAGGTTGGTAGATTAAAGCTGATTACTACCGTCAAATATAGCGAGCGTCTCAGGGTCTGGCAACGTTTGTTTTGTTCCATCATGGCGGAACCCACGCGGTTATAGGTTTCGTTGCATGGGCCCTATGGCGAGCTTTTCCTCTAGAGTCAATATATTAACTCTACGGGTTGAAGCAGTGCTCAAGGAGCCCGCGTATACACTAGCGCCAGATTTCCCTGTAGATATTATTGTAAGAAACTCTATATTCGTCGGAGAGCACGACGCGCGCGTTTTCCCCTCTCGGCTAGCGGACTCTCACGACAGAGGGCGCGTAAATGCTGTGCGCGATAGAGTGTGCGCGATTCCGTGACTATTAGGACGCCCGAGCGAGTGCAGTTTTGCCTTCTCAAGAATTCTTGCGCCGTGCCAAGAGCACTGTGACAGGAAAGTGTGAAAGATGAAAGGTGCCTTCATGTAGCCTTCATTATGTGTTTGGCGGCAGCTCACATGTCTAAACGCGCGCCAGCCATGGTGGCGGACCGAGGGTCACGGGCTCGACTCCTGTTAACGGAACTTTTTCTTAGTCTTTTTCTTTGCCATCTGATGGCGTTCATTTTGCTGACGCATTTCCGTGGCGTTAGTACGTCATGAAAGTCTTGGTGCACCCCGTCATAAAACACTTTCGTGTTAAAAAACCGACGTCAGAACAGTTTTCATCTCAGGACTTCTTTGTTGAGTGGTTGTTGCAACCAAACACGGCACAGTTCACCATGCTCGCTCACAGAAATCCCGTACGGATGCGCCTTGCATTCGGCGCCAGTACGTTCGTGCGACTGGTTGGCGGGCCGGCCGGGCGAGGGAGAGACCACAAAGGTGGACGTGCAGTTGTTCTGACGCTAGCGCCATCTCGGGGGCCCCGCCCTTTTGCAACCCTCCTATACACTAATATTGGCATGGAAGGGCACGGATGTATGCCTAACATGACCATTAACCGATAGATCATGGGATCACTATCTTGACATGCTTGCCATTTACGTAGCGACTAACGGTAATAATATGACTTTAAAAAAGTCATCTTCTTCGTCTTCTTCGGCTTGTGTTGTTGGCATCGCGCGTTCGTCGGGACGAGAGAGGAGACAAAGCAATTACAGCATGCGAGAAATCTCTGGAACTCCGCTCGTACTCGACGGATTCTAAAAATATTTGCAGCGGTCGATTCGTGAGGCAATGAACTTCTTTAGTGAGGCCATTCGGTTGTTGCTTGCAGAAGTGCTGCAGAACCCCTTTAAAATCTAATCATTACACATGCATTTTAATTATTGTACACCAAGCTGCTTCAAACACTTGTTCAAGCCTACATGGCATTAAACTAAGCTGGCCAGCCCACACCAAACACCGGGGAGGAAGGCAAGCAAAGCTCTGCTTTAGCATGAACGCCAGGACAAAGAAAACGAAAACTTACTTGGTGCTTTGCAATAACTGGGCCACTCCTCATCATCGTCTCAAGCTGCATCACCCTTTCTTCCAAGGTACCTATTATTCTGGCCCTGCGGATGACAGCGCACATAGAGCTTGTCACAGACAAATGCAGAGCAGAGAAACACGTGCTCTCCTTTCTACCCTGAGTTTTTTGTCTACGCAAAATGACTGCCACAGCAAGAAATCTTTACAGGCAAGTGCCAATTAAAAGCTGGAATGTACGAAACACCGTTCTCTCTGTCTGTCTGTCTGTCTGTCTGTCTGTCTGTCTGTCTGTCTGTCTGTCTGTCTGTCTGTCTGTCTGTCTGTCTGTCTGTCTACACCCACCCACCCATCCATCCATCCATCCATTCATCCATCCATCCATCCATCTGTCTGTCTGTCTATACCCACCCACCCACCCATCCGCACATCCATCCATCCATCCATCCATCCATCCATCCATCCGTCCGTCCGTCCGTCCATCCATCCATCCATCCATCCATCCATCCATCCATCCATCCATCCATCCATCGAGAGATAGATAGATAGATAGATAGATAGATAGATAGATAGATAGATAGATAGATAGATAGATAGATAGATAGATAGATAGATAGATAGATAGATAGATAGATAGATAGATAGATAGATAGATAGATAGATAGATAGATAGATAGATAGATAGATAGATAGATAGATAGAAAGAAACGCTCAAAGTGCCAAAGTTTCGCTAAGAAATGCTTCGCATTTAAAAAGACACGACAAGAGAGAGAAGAAGACGAGACGAGCGCTTGCTACCAACTGATTTGTTACGAAGAATTGAGGAAAATAGAGACTCAGCACATCACAGGTGTGCCTGTGCACACGTGAAAAGGCGAACCCAATAAAAAAATCTGTCACAGATTACAATAAAGCAGAGTCTGACTCCCCGGCAAACACACTGACTTTTGGCTGACACAATCTGAGCCCTTATTATTGTTCACTTTAAAAGCCTCCAAAAGCTCACGTGCAACAGTTTCCCTGCTGCAACCTTCCAGCAAGGAAACTTTGTGCAGAAACTTTGCAGTTGTCTGCATAACTTACATGCCTTCACAACAAATTCTCACAAGAAAAACGAACAAAAGGGAATCCTGAACAACTTTCGACTTCAGAAGAGAAGAAAGGCCGTGCTCACCGAGACGAAAGTTCCTTGTTTTGATACCTTAAGACGATTTTCAAGGCAATCATCTTGTCCTCCTTCACGAAGCACTCTTGATTCTTCCTGCGAATCTCTTTCACACGTTCATTGTAATGATGAATTAGATTGTCCAGGTGATCTTGGAACTTGTGCTGCACGATTTCGGCACACACTCAGTCACTCGGCTCTATATATACTCAAATACTATGCGAGACAAACTTCGTTACATGCAGCATTTCGTATTACCACATTATCTCTGATCCAATATCAGTGAGAGACATTTTGGATTTATACATTTCAGTGCATTCGAGAAATAATTCACGAAATCTAGCTCAAACTTTCAGCATAAAAGGACAGCCACGCTGAATACACAGGATACTGCACAAACGTACCACATTTTCTCGCATATAGCCCGCACCAAAAAAAAAAACGGAAAAATGTGTTTAAGTGGGAGTTCGGGTTACATCAAGATATACTGCGTGGAAGAAAACAAGGGCGACAAGCAGACGGGGACGTCTGCTTGTCGTCCTTGTTTTCTTCCACGCAGTATGCCTCGATCATAAATCACCAACGTTCACTTTGACTGGCCCTGGCCTTGATTGGCAACTGGCGTAGCAGGGTTACTTTCATTGGCAACTGGCCCAATCGTTCACTTTGATTAGTTATATGCACGTTTTTTTTGTAGAGTTAAATAAAGTTAAGGGTGTGGGTCATACGCAGTGGTGCGTTATATGCGAAAAAATACCGTATATTTAAGGGGAAAACTGTGGGGAGGGTGAGACCGTATGTTAATAATGATCTGGTGTATCGGAACGGCAGCAGCACGAGATAGGTAGGCAATTGGTTGGGCTCTAACGGCCTACTCACGTTCTCTCTTTCCAGATCTGATATTGTTCGGATTAGGGAGGCCGTTTTTTTGGACACGCAGTCTCGCTGAATAAAGCTGCGAGAAAAAAAGGTAGATTTTCTCTTTAAGTACACTGTGCAAAACAAAAAGTTTCTCCCATCCCTATCTTTAACGCCCCTAAATGCTTCATCCACACCTGCTGACTCTCAAGAAGCATCCCTAATGCTTCACATCGTTTCAGCATCAAAATCAACAAAAGAACAGTGACACGAAAATGTAGCGTCCCACTTTTTCTCTGCCGGCCTGCGTTTTTTTTTTATTGTAGCTGTTGATTTCTAAATTAAGGCACATAAATTCAAGTCGACAAGAGCAGCGAAAAAGTTTGCTTACAGCACCTAACTTCCCAAGGGTTCATTTTTTTCTAACTAAAGGTATCGTGACAGCCAAATTTTTTTTAAGCCATGAAATGTTTGCAACTTTCTTTTGGAACACAAAACAGACTGCTTAAAGATTTCATGGGAAAAGTATATGAGTTGTATTTGTTATAATATACATGCAGTTATGTAATTACGAGTATATAAAAAGCACACTTTAAAGGCTTTGGTTCATCCAAAGTTATTTAGAAAGTGGCAAAATATCTGGGATGAGTTGGGCTTGGGCTAAAAAGAGGCGACCGTCAGTGATGAGGTTATTTCATTATGAACTTGACGTGTGTTCCCGTGTTTTGTGTTAACTATGCGCTTACAAGCAATGTTTAAGAGACCAGACCAACGAGCCCAAGTTGTCCTACTAAACACTTCATGTGCAACCTGTTGGACTGTGACAACTCCAGCACAGCTTAATATGCAACTGCCAATTGTACTTCATCATACTGAGGTTTGACTCTATAAAGACTTCTAGCACTCTTGTGGAATTGAAACCCTATTTCGCATCTATTGAACCCCACCTGCCCAATAATTAAATAGAAATGAGACAAATTTTCTGTCAGAAGTCAGAATTCATAAAGGAGCCAAGGAAGCGAGGCTAATACAGCGGCGCGTAATGCAATGATGTCACCATGTCCTGATATTGTGAAAGCAAGGGAGCCTGAAATTGCTATGTGCCCGTTTTTTTAGGATTTGCTCTCGAATATTGAAGGCAAAGCTCATCAGTAAATTCAATCGAAAGGGCTCCTCAGGAGGAACAAAAGCAGGTGGGGAGTGTGTAAAGAATGGCATGGCCATGGTGCTATAGTTTAGCAAGGGGATGGGAAAGGGAAGTCGAAGTGAGGAGTATTGATGTAAGGGTGAGGAGGAAAAGGAGGAGGAAAAGAGGAGTGAGAGGGTAAACAATAGCATAGCCATGTGCAGAATAGAGGAGGAGTGATCTGAGGGTTAGGAGGAGGCAAAGGAGAGGGCAATATAGAAACAGACAAAGAAAGGAAGACGACAGATAGAAGAAATAAGAAGATGAAAGAACTCGATCTGCGTTCGCCAGGTGGTGGCGCTTGCTTGCCAACTCCGCTGTTCACTCAGATTTCACAGGCATTAACTAGATTTATCTTTTTTTGCTGTTGCACCGAGTACCTTCACCACTGCTGTTGACCTGCGCAAACATCGAATATGCCTTGTTTGGTGCGGAACATAGAACTGGGATGTCGTCTTTCCTTTCTATCTTCTTTGTGGGTTATAACATGTACGGTTGGTTGGTTTCCCCTCAATTTTCTGGTGCAACCCACACGGTATAACAGAAAAGTTGTACTTTGGTGTGTCGTCTTTATCCCTGTCTCCTTGTCAGTGCATTTGGCTGGAAACCCTCCTTAAAGACATATTTCGTTTTTCGTTTCTTTTTCAGGACTTTTGCGTGTCCACAGCCTATTTCTATGCTTTGTGGACGAAGGTTTTCATTCTGTTAACATTCCTCCTCTGCTATTAATAGACTCGTCGAGTGTTCGTTCCCCTTTTCTTAGTATTCTTCCCAACAAGGTGCAAAATTTTTGTGTCAGTGGTTCTTTCAGTGCAAACCAGGACGGACGGCAAAGAAGAGATGAGACAAGCACTGAAAGTTATGTACCAACTAGGCGCAACCGAAGTTTTTTTTTAGTCTTTTTAACGGCAATAAAATTTTGTGTGCCGTGTATCTTTAGTTTTGATTGAAGCTTTCGGGTGACGTTTCACTCACATTTGCCGCTGCATGCTGCAATCGACATTTTTCTGCTTTATGGCCATCTGCGCTGAAATACGGCAGCAATGAGCTGAACAAGAACGCGGATACAGGTGTCTCGTCATTGCAAGTCGAAGCACCGCGCGACCACGGCCTACGCACTTTGCTTCGAGCTGCGAATCTGTCGAGTGACCCTTGTGCCAGCGAACGGAAAAACTTTATTCGTTATGCATTATTGGTAGGGCGTGCCTAGTAAAACCCATGCACCAAGAGGTGGAAATGTTAACTGTTATCAATCGGGCCAGCTGCACAGACAACGCTACACTAACACACGGCTTCACGCATCAAAACACAGCTGATGTTTCCTGAGCAGTGCGTAGCTGACTTAGGTTGGTAGATTAAAGCTGATTACTACCGTCAAATATAGCGAGCGTCTCAGGGTCTGGCAACGTTTGTTTTGTTCCATCATGGCGGAACCCACGCGGTTATAGGTTTCGTTGCATGGGCCCTATGGCGAGCTTTTCCTCTAGAGTCAATATATTAACTCTACGGGTTGAAGCAGCGCTCAAGGAGCCCGCGTATACACTAGCGCCAGATTTCCCTGTAGATATTATTGTTAAGAAACTCTATATTCGTCGGAGAGCACGACGCGCGCGTTTTCCCCTCTCGGCTAGCGGACTCTCACGACAGAGGGCGCGTAAATGCTGTGCGCGATAGAGTGTGCGCGATTCCGTGACTATTAGGACGCCCGAGCGAGTGCAGTTTTGCCTTCTCAAGAATTCTTGCGCCGTGCCAAGAGCACTGTGACAGGAAAGTGTGAAAGGTGAAAGGCGCCTTCATGTAGCCTTCATTATGTGTTTGGCGGCAGCTCACATGTCTAAACGCGCGCCAGACATGGTGGCGGACCGAGGGTCACGGGCTCGACTCCTGTTAACGGAACTTTTCCTTAGTCTTTTACTTTGCCATCTGATGGCGTTCATTTTGCTGACGCATTTCCGTGGCGTTAGTACGTCATGAAAGTCTTGGTGCACCCCGTCATAAAACACTTTCGTGTTAAAAATCCGACGTCAGAACAGTTTTCATCTCACGGCTTCTTTGTTGAGTGGTTGTTGCAACGAAACACGGCACAGTTCACCATGCTCGCTCACAGAAATCCCGTACGGATGCGCCTTACATTCGGCGCCAGTACGTTCGTGCGACTAGTTGGTGGGCCGGCCGGGCGAGGGAGAGACCACAAAGGTGGACGTGCAGTTGTTCTGACGCTGGCGCCATCTCGGGGGCCCCGCCCTTTTGCAACCCTCCTATACACTAATATTGGCATGGAAGGGCACGGATGTATGCCTAACATGACCATTAACCGATAGATCATGGGATCACTATCTTGACATGCTTGCCATTTACGTAGCGACTAACGGTAATAATATGACTTTAAAAAAGTCATCTTCTTCGTCTTCCTCGGCTTGTGTTGTTGGCATCGCGCGTTCGTCGGGACGAGAGAGGAGACAAAGCAATTACAGCATGCGAGAAATCTCTGGAACTCCGCTCGTACTCGATGGATTCTAAAAATATTTGCAGCGGTCGATTCGTGAGGCAATGAACTTCTTTAGTGAGGCCATTCGGTTGTTGCTTGCAGAAGTGCTGCAGAACCCCTTTAAAATCTAACCATTACACATGCATTTTAATTATTGAACAGCAAGCTGCTTCAAACACTTGTTCAAGCCTACATGGCATTAAACTAAGCTGGCCAGCCCACACCAAACACCGGGGAGGAAGGCAAGCAAAGCTCTGCTTTAACATGAACGCCAGGACAAAGAAAACGAAAGCTTACCTGGTGCTTTTCAATGGTTGGTCGTCCCCTCGTCTCCTCCTCAAGCTCGCTCACCTTCGCCTCCAGGCTGCCTATTACTCTGGAGCTGCGGATGACAGCGCACATAGAGCTTGTCACAGACAAATGCAGAGCAGAGAAACGTGTGCTCTCCTTTCTACCCTGAGTTTTTTGTCTACGCAAAATGACTGCCACAGCAAGAAATCTTTACAGGCAAGTGCCAATTAAAAGCTGGAATGTACGAAACACCGTTCTCTCTGTCTGTCTGTCTGTCTGTCTGTCTGTCTGTCTGTCTGTCTGTCTGTCTGTCTGTCTGTCTGTCTGTCTGTCCCCACACATCCATCCATCCATCCATACCCACCCCCCCATCATCCATCCATACCATCCATCCATCCTCCATCCATCCATCCATCCTCCATCCATCCATCCATCCATCCGTCCGTCCGTCCGTCCGTCCTCCATCCATCCATCCTCCATCCATCCATCCATCGAGTAGATAGATAGATAGATAGATAGATAGATAGATAGATAGATAGCATAGATAGATAGATAGATAGATAGATAGATAGATAGATAGATAGATAGATAGATAGATAGATAGATAGATAGATAGATATATGGATCGATGATGATGGATAGAGATAGATAGATAGATAGATAGATAGATAGATAGATATATAGATAGATAGATAGATAGATAGATAGATAGATAGATAGATAGATAGATAGATAGATAGATAGATAGATAGAGATGATATAGATAGATAGATAGATAGATAGATAGATAGATAGATAGATAGATAGATAGATAGATAGATAGATAGATAGATAGAAACGCTCAAAGTGCAAAGTTTCGCTAAGAAATGCTTCGCATTTAAAAGACACGACAACAGAGAGAAGAAGACGAGACGAGCGCTTGCTACCAACTGATTGTTACGAAGAATTGAGGAAATAGAGACTCAGCACATCACAGTGTGCCTGTGCACACGTGAAAGGCGAACCCAATAAAAAAATCTCTCTCACAGATTACAATAAAGCAGAGTCCGACTCCCCGGCAAACACACTGACTTTTGGCTGACACAATCTGAGCCCTTATTATTGTTCACTTTAAAAGCCTCCAAAAGCTCACGTGCAACAGTTTCCCTGCTGCAACCTTCCAGCAAGGAAACTTTGTGCAGAAACTTTGCAGTTGTCTGCATAACTTACATGCCTTCACAACAAATTCTCACAAGAAAAACCAACAAAAGGGAATCCTGAACAACTTTCGACTTCAGAAGAGAAGAAAGGCCGTGCTCACCGAGACGAAAGTTCCTTTTTTGATACCTTATAACGATTTTCAGGCAATCATCATGTGTGTCCTTCTTTCACGAAGCACTCTTGATTCTTCTGCGAATCTCTTTCACACGTTCATTGTAGTGATGTTGAATGAGATCATGTCCAGTGATCTTTAACTTGTGCTGCACGATTTGGCCACACTCAGTCACTCGGCTCTATATATACTCAAATACTATGCGAGACAAACTTCGTAACATGACGCATTTCGTATTACCACATTATCTCTGATCCAATATCAGTGAGAGACATTTTGGATTTATACATTTCAGTGCATTCGAGAAATAATTCACGAAATCTAGCTCAAACTTTCAGCATAAAAGGACAGCCACGCTGAATACACAGGATACTGCACAAACGTACCACATTTTCTCGCATATAGCCCGCACCAAAAAAAAAAACGGAAAAATGTTTTAAGTGGGAGTTCGGGTTATATCAAGATATACTGCGTGGAAAAAACAAGGGCGACAAGCAGACGGGACGTCAGCTTGTCGTCCTTGTTTTCTTCCACGCAGTATGCCTCGATCATAAATCACCAACGTTCACTCTGATTCGCCCTGGCCTTGATTGGCAACTGGCGTAGCAGGGTTACTTTCATTGGCAACTGGCCCAATCGTTCACTTTGATTAGTTATATGCACGTTTTTTTTGTAGTGTTAAATAAAGTTAAGGGTGTGGGTCATACGCAGTGGTGCGTCATATGCGAAAAAATACCGTATATTTAAGGGGAAACTGTGGGGAGGTGAGACCGTATGTTAATAATGATCTGGTGTATCGGAACGGCAGCAGCACGAGATAGGCAGGCAATTGGTTGGGCTCTAACGGCCTACTCACGTTTTCCCTTTCGAATCTGATACGTTCGGATTAGGAGGCCGTTCTTTTTGACACGCAGTCTCGCTGAATAAAGCTGCGAGAAAAAAAGGTAGATTTTTCTCTTTAAGTAACTGTGCAAAACAAAAAGTTTCTCCCATCCCTATCTTTAACGCCCCTAAATGCTTCATCCACACTTGCTGACTCTCAAGAGCATCCCTAATGCTTCACATCAGTTTCAGCATCAAAATCAACAAAAGAACAGTGACACGAAAAATGTAGCGTCCCACTTTTTTCTCTGCCGGCCTGCGTTTTTTTTATTGTAGCTGTTGATTTCTAATAAGGCACATAATTCAAGTCGACAAGAGCAGCGAAAAAATTTGCTTACAGCACCTAACTTCCCAAGGTTTCATTTTTTTCTAACTAAAGGTATCGTGACAGCCAAATTTTTTATGCCATGAAATGTTGCAACTTTCTTTTGGAACACAAAACCGACTGCTTAAAGATTTTATGGCAAAAGTATATGAGTTGTATTGTATAATATATACATGCAGTTATGTAATTACGAGTATATAAAAAGCACACTTTGAAGGCTTGGTTCATCCAAAGTTTGTTAGAAAGTGGCAAAATAACCTGGGATGAGTTGGCTTGGGCTAAAAAGATGCGACCGTCAGTGATGA
>NC_051184.2:81451299-81588734 GCF_013339695.2 Rhipicephalus sanguineus | reverse complement strand
GCAAAGATGCACGTTATTTGCCTACTTTATTAGGCAAGTGGTAGTGAAAAAAAATATAGCATGGTCGTGCCTGAGGTTCTGAATTCAGTGAGTCAAGAATGTTACTTACTTTGAGCTCACATATCTTTGAGCGTTTACATCCCGAGTTATTTTTGAAAATCGTTCCCAAAACAATTTCATTTTTTGCTTGATTGGACTGACATGTTGAATAAATGGCTGAAATACATTTGGAATAATATATGTATTTGTATAAAAATCATAACATTTGTTCAGTTCCAGAGACAGTTGGCTTCACTGCGCTGTGACCATCGCAAACACCTCTCTTAACGCTTAACTTACACACACCACACACACACACACACACACACACACCACACAACACACACACACACAACAACACACACACACACACACACACACACACACCAGTGGAATCTCGTTGATATAATATCTGCATAATACGTTCTGTTGTATTCCCGGCCAACATCCCTTGAAAATAATGCAGTTTAATGCGTTTAATACGATCACATTTTTGCCCATAATTGGATAATACAACCGCGAAAGTGGATCTTGACCGGTATATCTAGAAATCCTGCGTTTATTCTTCGGTATGCCAGCTCACACCGCGTTCCAGCGGCCCATGATTGAGGCCACAGCAGCATCGGTTTTGCGGCGAAAAGATTGCTGCTATGCGATCTTTTCTTCGAGAGTACATACATACACACACACACACACACACACACACACACACACACACACACACACACACACACACACACACACACATATATATATATAAAAGAAAGAAGATGGCTTTTAAGGGCTCGTTTTTCTTTGTTAGACGGAATATTATTGAGAACTAACAGACAATAATGCCAAGGAAGTATAGGAGATGTTATTTGTGATAATTGGGATATAAATGTGAAGAAAGTAAAGTGGACGAAAAGATAACTTGCTGCCGGCAGGGACCGAACCTGCGACCTTTGAATAACGCGTCCGATGCTATACACACACACACACACACACACACACAACACACACACGCACACACACACACACACACACACACACACACACACACATATATATATAAAAGAAAGAAGATGGCTTTTAAGGGCTCGTTTTCTTTGTTAGACGGAATATTATTGAGAACTAACAGACAATAATGCCAAGGAAAGTATAGGAGATGTTATTTGTGATAATTGGGATATAAATGTGAAGAAAGTAAAGTGGACCGAAAAGATAACTTGCTGCCGGCAGGGACCGAACCTGCGACCTTTGAATAACGCGTCCGATGCTACACACACACACACACCACACACACACCACACAACCACACACACACACACACACACACCACACACACACACACACACCACACACACACACACACACACACACACACACACACACACACCACACACACACACACACACACACATATATATTGTCGCTATTTCAGGGCACCCCTCCAATGAAGGAGACTTTAAAGCCTGGTCAGAACAAACAGCAAGACTTAGTGACACTAACTTATGAACTGTTGATAAGTGTCAGTGGACATTAGTAAAACATGTACCTTTTTAATGCGTCACAAACAATTTGTGTTTAATCGACTGCTGTGTCGATATAACCCCCACTGCGTATTGAGAGATTGAAAAGACTGCAAGACGTGGCTTCACGCTAACGATCAAGCTGTGCGAGACAACTTCGTAATAGAAAGTCAACACCTTTTAAATCAAACTCTTGGGATGTACACATTTCTGCATGAATTACTATACAATACTGTTTAATACATAATTACAAGTTACAGTATGAACGGATTCAACATCTAGACAGGCACGCAAAAAGACGTACTACACTAACATTGAAGCTCAATGGTATGCCTAATTAAATTTTTCTCCTAGGTGTACCAGTCATTGCCTCATGACAGAACTAAGCATTCGTAAATCTCCCATCAGATGGCACTGCACACAGCACTGTTGCATTGATATGGGAGAGGTATGGTCGTACCTGCAAGAGGTCAAGTACAGAATGGTACATTATGAAAGGGAACACCTTTAGTAATAAGTAAAGCTATCAGGAACGCTTGTCTAACACAACTGCTAGAAAGTGCCTTGTTTAACACAAGGCCAATGTCTGTGTGTGGTCTGCGAAGACGCCTGAATTCCATTCTGGAAATGTTGACTGTGGTTGGTAAATCATTTTCAACAAGGCATCGGCAAGAGTGGACTGCACTTACAGAGAGCAATTAAAGGTGCTCTAAAAACTCCGGAAAGTTTGCAGCACTGCATGTGACAAAAAACTTGACCCAGCAAAAGAAAGAGATTTTTGAACTGTGCAACCTCAGGGGCATGGAGAACTCAGCAAAAATTTCCAGACGTGTTTCATTAACTTGTCATCCGAAATTATGTACATTTTATTTGCTGTGATTCAACTGTTTACTGGTGGTCATTGACTACGAGTGCCTTTCTGAACTATATAAAATTTTTTGTGAAACTCGCCAGCTCCATACACTTCTGATATCGTGTGAACAAACTTAATAATTTCCAAGCACGTAAACTTAAGGTTTATAACCGTTTCGAAGCAGTGCACTACTGTATCCTGTTGAATTTGAGATGTACTAAGTTCCACATTCGCACTTCTTAGTTTCTTCTCGGGTTTCTTTGCAACTTCTTTTAAATCGTAAATACACAGTTCATGCGTTTAGTGTAGGTTTACGATTACGTTATGCGGAAGCTTTGTCTGCCCAAGAGCATCAGTGACGAAGTGCACGCTTTCTTCAAATCTGAATCTGTATTCCTGACGTAAAAAATGTCCACTGCACGTCTTAACATGGGCAGCTCTGTGGAGCCACACTTAGCTGCACTTCATCGAGGCACATTGGCAAGTGGAACACAGCCCGCTAAAGCGCTCACCTCTTGTCGGTTGTAGCGCTCCGGACTGGCGAATCAGGTCTGCAACCATGGGCACAATCTGCACAGTATGTTTTCACATATCAGATACACATGTGAGCATTGGCCCAAAGAGATGCTTTCGTAAATTAGTTACACATGTAAGATGCTCATGGAACGAAAGGCATCAAGTCAGGGTTAAGTAAGGAGCGTGTACTTTTTGCTTCCCCCTCCTAGTTTACGGTGCATTAGCAAAATATTGGCTCGTATACTTGCGTCAACTTTAGTCACGAGATTCGTAGTGGCACGACAAGATCATCTCGAGCAATTACACAAGTTTTGTTGTTTCATTTTGTTCTGTGAGCAGTGTCCTTTGATTTTAGCCTTCTTTTGCAGGTGAGACACCCATCTGAACAATTATTCAGAAATTTTGATCCTTTGTGGCCGCTGCACACACTGTTCAGCATGAAATTTACAGTTTACGAAAAAGGTTTTACAGAAACTTTGTCCTTAGACTCCCTATTTATGAACAGAGTTTGACAAAAGTGCTACAGCTGTCATTTTGAGAAGAAGCTATAACTTAGTGACCCGGTGCTTTGATATTTCTCATGTTTACTGACTTTCGACTTGTTACTTTCATGAAATGATGCATGCTGTGCAAAATGCATCACCTACACAATTAAATGCAAGTACACAAGCGTTTAGGTGTTTCGTCACCCATTAAATGCAGAGACCACAACTGCGATTGTACCCAAACCTCGAGTTTAAAGAAGCACTGAGACGAACTTTAATTGGCCTGTTGTTCTAATAAAAACACTGGCGTCAAGAGCGCTAAAAGGAGTATTGTGGTGCCTGGAAATGCATTTAATATATTTTAAATATCGCTACCTTAAAAAAAAACACTTTGGGCTTCAATATCGAGGGTGCCGTTTCATAGTAGACATGTTTTCAGTGGACATCAATAAAGTTGCTTCAATCAATCAATAGTCTGACATCTCGGGGAGACAGCCACTTGCGACGTACTAGCTAGCAGCAGCTCTGTCATCTGCTGTCAGTTGCACATAAAGAACGATGAGTGGAATGTTGTCCAACAATTCTGGCGATTTAGGCCGCATGCAGGATGCAGCATTTGCAAAATCAGTGAACTGTGTTGTCTGGTCATGATACTGATCATTGTGGCGGTGCTGGCTTGCAGATGCTGGGCGCCAAAAACTTTAAATCAAACTAAAGATTGTATACATGTTGTGCTGCTCAGGTGTGTGGAGAGCATTAACGCTGAATGCCAAGGAAACTAAAAATGTATGTACCGATAGGCTAGTTGGTGAGCCACGATATTTGATGAAGCAGCACATAAAAGGATAGAATCACGCACACATAAAATGACGCAAACAGAGCGCCTGTGTTTTATGTGTGCGTGATTGTGTTTTTTTGTGTGCTGCTTCATCAAATAAAAATGCATCTTTGCGATGCCTCGAAATTGCGTCAGTACTCCTTTAACAACACACAACACCACGGCCACTAACCTACCATGGCGGATGGAAAAAAATATGCTAGCACTACAGACAATGCATTCAGTTCTCAGCGCTGAAATTAGAAATTTGAGCTAGTATCTAGGTCTGTTTAGCATATATCATGAGTTGGTGCATTACAGTGTTTTAAAGGGGCCCTGCAACACTTTCCCAAGTAATGATCGAATGGCTTCATTAAAGAATTTTATTGCCTCATGAATCAACTGCTGCAAGAATTTTCAGAACCTGTCAAGTACGAGCGGAGTTACATGGATCTGTCGCACGCTTTAAACGCTTTCTCTCTCTTTTCATACCAGCGAGCACACTGAAAGCTACACAAAGGGGGAGGGGGATGACAAGGGGGAAGCTACGTCCATTCGTCGGCATGCGTCATGACTTTGAGCATTTTTTTTTAATGTGTGGCTTACTTTCAGTGTGATTGCACGTGGAGGCATCCTGTGGTAGCTATGTAGCTCACGATGCTCAAAGGACTTTGTGTTTATGGAGCGGTCACTTGGTTTCATGGCATCATTTGTCAAGAGAGGAAAGAGCGATTTCTAGCCGAGTTTGAGAATTAATTGTAGATTCCAGATCTCATGCTGCGCTATAATGTTTGGCTCGCATGTTCTCAGGAGCCTCGACTACCGATTGGCAGCGTTTTTTGACCATGCTGAAAAAGTGTTGCACGGCCCTTTTAATGGAAGCATTGGAAAAGAGGCTTGCGCAGCGTTGGTCACGGAGATCCACCAACCCTATCAACGTTGCGGATGGGCTCCGTGCTGCGGATGTGGAGGATGTTCTGCGTGCCCTGGTCACGCAACTGCTGGTCAACGGTCGCCTTGTGGTTGGGGTCGGCGAGGTCAGACTTGTTGAGAAGCAAGACGTGAGGCTTGATGGCCGCTATCATGGACAGGAAGTGCGGGTTCCGGCCACTCAACGGAACCTGTTGCCATCAGCAATGGTTAAGGAAAAACTGCTGCTTTCACCAATAACCATGATTATGCCAAGATTACTAATGACGCTAACCATACTTTTGGGTTAGCTCAAGTGAAATCTAACACATGCATCCATCTCTTCCGGTGAAATTACTAGCTTACAAAACACTCATTCGAGCCAATAGAGTATGCTTGTTCTGTCTGGGATCCCCCTGAACGCGTTCCAAGTGATCTCATTGAATCAATACAAAACCATGCCATTATATTTATTTATATTACTCGTACACTACTAGTGTAACTAACCTAAAGGAAAAAGCAGGTCTACCTAGTCTTGAGATGCGCCACAAAATTGCAAGACTTTCACTTTATCATAAATTTTTTTCATGTTTTGGCTAACTGTTCTCCCAACAATCCAGCTCGTCACATCTCTCAACGCATCAGTCATGATAAAGCCGCATACCCTCCCGTGCCCGCATTGCCACCCACCTACAATAATTTTTTGTCAAGCTTGCCTCAGACATCGTCCTCCACGTCAACCATGCACATTTCAAAAACAACACTGAATGATGCTTTGCGAACGTTAACTTGTTCGTTTCTCCCACCCTTCATGTAAGACCCTGTGTACAGGGTCCTTGAGGTATTTTCAATAAATAAATAAATAAATAAACGAACACAGAACAATAGCATGATAACAGGTGCGAGATTATGTGCAGTAAGCACTGGACCATTCTGCACAGTCTAGGAGACATGCGAGAATACTGGAGGTAGGCTTTTTTTTACGTTACAGCCCACAGGTGTGCTTTATTATAAGTTCATACTGCCCAAAACCTGATCCATGGCATGCTTCGAAATGACTGAACTTTCCTCATACTGCCATTTATTTTTGGTTTATTGAAACCTCGAAGTGATTACAAAAATCATAAAAAATCCAAGGTAAGCGTGCAAGTAAGGAACCCTGCCACCAGTGTGCTTTCTCCTCGAAAAACAAGTGCAAATCTTCAAACACTCCGCGAGTGGCCAAAAAAAAGTTGCAGCACCATACTACTGCATGCAGGCATCACTGCAGCAAAGTATCTTATATATACCTCGTTTAGACAATATATTTCCATAATTTTCGTCTATCACTATCTGTAGTCATTTAAGCTGTATCTGTTAAGAGCAGAATTTGTTGCATTAAAAGGACCGGCAACCAATTTTTATGGCACCTGTTTTCTTTAGTGCAACGAAAAAGCTCACCACTCTGAGTGTCTAGTAACAGAATTCCAATGCAGAAACCGCTGCGGAACATTTATAATCAGAATTTTTCGATCTGCAGCAACTGTGAAGTAGTACACAAAATACATGCTGCAGACAGTGAGAGGTCATAATCATATTGTGGTTTTGGAACGTTAAACCCCACATATTATTATGTTCCACTAGTTGCCACGAAGGCAGCACCACTTCTCAGTGCCAACTCCTTTTACCTCGTAAGCAGCACAGAATAGAGTGGGTACATACTCTAACCTTGAGCACTAATTATGGTGTGCATAAAAACATCAGACTACATACAGCAAATGGAATGACACCATAGTGCATAATCAATGCTCTTACATTAGGCTGTGTGGCATACTGCATTTTTGTGGCTTTTAAACGCAATTAAAAAATCACAAATCCCTGTCCTACTCCAATCATGAAAACAATGCTTGAATCCGTCACTATAATTCACGGTCTTTTCATTTCCACCAGGATATAATCACACATTCTTTCCAGTTGTTGGTTCCCCTAATAATATAGATGTACCAAGCTCTTGCAAGAATAATGGTCTGTAATATCTGAATCTATGTCATCTGTGGGTCCATTGTAACAGATATAGAGTGATAGGTTGTCGTACACAATGTAGCCAACCTCTAGCTCATGGCAATGTTGATCAGTCAAGCTTAGGATCGCAAAGTGGCAAGCCCGAAATCCCGAAGGACGTAGTAGGCGCATCAGTTCATATGCTCTTGCTTTGTTTTTGCTTGTAGGCCAGTCTCCTCGAGTGTGTAAAAATAAGATTATGTGGGAAAGCACACTAGCAAAATTTTTCCCACCCATTATTGTTAGGTAAAATGGCCCAGAGTACAAATTCTCATACGGCACTACGAATTTTTCTTCTTTATCCTTTATTGCACAGCACTTTGAGAGTTCTGTGATGGTCACTGGAAACCCCAGCAGGCATCCAAATGACTAAGCATGTAGAAGAACTTGTTTTTGGGCGAGTTGGTGCCTTAGTTTGCTGAACATTGCTGAACATTGCTGAACAAGGTTGGCGCTCTTCTGTCTCTTTCCTCCGGCCCTTTTTCATGTTCCTAGCTTCGCGCCACTTACGATATGTTCAGCAGACTAAGCATGAAACAGGCGAAAATAGGCCATAGAAATGCAATAGGCCATAGCAATCAGCCCTCATACAGTGTAACTGCCACAGTTCTCCATGCTAAAGCCTCTGCGTTTACTTCACAGACGCATTATCACCTAGTGGCTGTGGCCTCTGGCATGCAAGCAGATGCCAAACAAGACAGCAGTTCAACTGAAGGTGGAGGTTTGCAGCGCTTGATACTGGCCAAACAAGAAATGGCGCTGGAACCAACAGCATGCAAATAGCTGGTCCCAAATCATACGCAATAGCGCAGTGGTCGCTGCGATTGGCTCCCAACTGCAGATTGCTACGGAAGCACGAGTATGATCACCAGCTTTCATGGTCGATTAAGTATTTTTTTCCTTCATCATATCGCAAATAAAGGGTGAGATTGAGGATGAGAGGACACTGCCAACATGAAGTCTCTATGTAAACATTTTAGAAAAGGATGCTAAGAAACAAAAACCTTTGAATTGATATCCTGATGAATCTTCAAGTTGTCCGAAACATTTCTTTAATGACCTGTGGCAGACGTAATCGAATTTTGCCAAGTAATTTCAAGCTTTTAAAAGGATACCCGAGCATCGTGAAGTTCCAGGACACAATCCACTGACTTGAGCTTGCGCTGCATGTCTTTCATGCCTGCATAAATTGAAAGCACTGCATGGTCAGATGGTAGACATAATTTCAAGTAATTATACGTGAAGTTTGAAATGCAAGGCTGTCTTTCAAGTGTGTGCGTTTGTGAAGCAGATATAGCAAGTAAGTGAAATTCGTGTTCAAATAAGTTTTTTATTCCGAGAAACAGCTACCAAGTTTCATGACAGCCTTCAATACTTACACAATAAACTGTTAGAAGTTATGTCAAACGTTGAAACTGCCTCCTGAAACAATGATCATGCCAGTCAACACGCCCAACTTTAAGGCCGCCCGTCAACATGACGCAGAAAGAGTGCAACATAGTGAAATTTAGTAATTTTCTTTCTTTAACGAGGCAGCGTGAAATCATGCTATCACCCTCAATTCAATCTGTAAGTTCTTGAGCACCAATCCTCCAGAAAGCTTTCCAGAACGGTCGATCTTAAAATGCGCGCGATATGTTTTCAAAGAGGTCTTATCGTAGGTTGGCACAACATCGTCAGTGCTCCGCGCCGCCTTTCACGTAGTAAGCATGCCTGTGACTGCGCTGATGCGTGATTTCCCGTAGTTATCTCCTATGGCCACAAGACTTTTACCGGAGTAACACGGTGCACTAGCTGCCGATCGCGAATAAACCCGATCGCGGGATAAGTTTTCTCAGTAGTGATTGGCTCCCCACTGTAGCTTGCTCAAAGGATCCAATCACGATCAAGGAATTCGATCTGGATCAGGTCCGATCGCGACCAAAAGCCACCGCGTTACAGCGGCATTTGACATCCCAGCGCGCGATCTCGCAATTTTCTCGGTCGTCGCGGCCGGACAAACCTTCAGGTATGCGGAATGCATACGCACCTGTGTACATATGCGTGGGAAACCATTTCGCTATGTTTTTCGGCGCCACGTCGAAGGTCTTGCGGAAAGCGGTCGTCACCGCTTGAAAGGAAGAGCTGCTCATCTCCGCTGTTCGATCATCAACGAAAGTATAGTGTAGCCATGTGCGTAGCAGACAGACCGCGCTATTTTGGATGCGGCTGGCCGAAAACAAAGCTATGAATGGCTCTAAACTGGCTCTTTTTAAGAACAAAAAATGATGATGATGACTAACTACCGAGGCGCCGTCTTGCGCCGTTTCGATTTGCGCAGTAATCCGTTTTTAATGGCGGGTTTTTGCCTCTGAGGAGCGATATATGTGGCTACCTCCATTGCTGTGAACTCGTTGGCGGCATAACTTAACTTGATCTCGGTGTTTCGAGCCAGCTAGGTTCATCGTCGCTCGAAGATTGGAAGATTGGACGTGCCCGTATGTTGCGCCGAACGGCCGCTTACCGCAGTTGTAAGCGTAATGCGATGAGCTAGCACCGCGAGTGTTGAGTGATTTTAGATTACGACTCTGCTGGAAGTGTGCGTGGCACTTTGCTACTACACCGAGAAAGCCAGAGACGCAAGAATGCCCGTCTGCGAAGCTTGGAACTGCGAGAACGACAGCGATCACTGCCCTGGCACGACTTTCCACAAGTAAGGATTATCCGTGTGCGGCGCGCTCTGTAACCACGAAGGGCACTGGTGTCCGCTGTCATGAACTGCCGAAAGCAGCGCGTATTTCCAAGTAATCGCCTTGCTGCAACAGCTGAAGAACTGCAGCGTTCTGTGCGTGACTTTAGGATGGTCGTTTGTGACACGTGTTAGAATATGTGGTTTGTTTGTTGATAGAGCAAACAGGCTTCACACTAGCAGTCGAATAGTGTGAACCATGACCAGCTGCTTCCTGTTCAGCTGGTCATGGTTCCAGTTGGTGGCCAGTTGGGTTGTAACCGGAACCAGTTGATACCAGTTAATGCCAGTTCAAACCAGCTGGATTCCCAGTTACTCATTTTCACCTGGGTCGTGCACACGGCAGCGTTAATTGTTGCTTTTTATGGTATCAAAGGGATGTCAGCTAAGTGTAACATTGACACGTTTGTGCCGCGGCCGATTTAATTGTGCCCGGCGTTGTCAAGCCACGTAGATGGAGGTTCGCAGTTTCGCTTCTCGTCCGTAATGTGCTGGTCTCAGCTGATATACGGAAACATAACTTGAGGCTACAAAACCGATTGTGCACGGTAGATACATCCCAGATGGTATAATGTAATGTAACCTGGAATCCTTCACTGTCGTTTCCAGCCCTTGCAAGAGGTGGCCAAGTGACTACTCTTTTCTTGATGTTCACAATTTTTCTTTCAATGCAGTGATGCCTGAAAGAATGGTCAGCCTTGTTTTATTTGTTTATTTCTTGGTTACTGGGAATGAGAAACCTTATATTCGGTGACTGATGCAGAGTCACGCATCCTGTGGTCAACCCAGACCACTTTCAAATGTGAGCTGCCTTCGTAGTTAAACTTCTGGCATCAAAACACCAATTTCAGAGCTGATTATAGCAAAGTTTGCTGACTACTGTAAAAGGTGCGGCATCATGCTTGCGTGCAGGTTTCCACTGGACTCTCCACTGCTCCTGAAGGCATGGGTGCACAATGTGAACCTGCCGGAACCTTGGGAACCGACCGCGGACTCCGTTCTCTGCTCGGACCACTTCCTGGAGCGCAGCTTCGTGCGCACGAGCAACACCGCCAGGCTGCGACCCGACGCCGTGCCAACCATCTTTGCCTACCCGGACGATAGGCAGCAGGTAGTTGCACACGTGAATGGGCCATTGAACGTGTCTGGCACGTTTGCATACTTCGGACTGTGCAGCACTCGTAAAAAGACGAAGGATGAAAGAAGTGCACATGACATGCACTGACTCTCAACTGAATTTTTATTCAGAAAACAAAAAAAGATATCTAGGAAAGTCAATGGACCACGTGACAGACGCTAGTTTAACAAAGGGGCAACAGCCAGAAAAAGTTCTTTATTGTCTTGAGCACCTTTCATGTAGTCTGATAACTTTCCTAGATATCTTCTTTATTGTGTTTCTGGATAAAAATTCAGGTGAGCACATGTCGTGTGCAATTATTTCATCCTTCATCTCTTCGCGAGCGCTGCACAGTCCTAAGTATGAATCCATACCAACTAGCTCAATTTTACATTCTATCCCCTGCTGAAGCATTCCACAGAGATTTTCATTTCATGGCTGTTGCCTTCAAGAGCTCTGCAGAAGGCTTCGTCACCAATCTTAATCACATTAACTGGTAAGATGCCGCGTGGCGATCATTTTACCCAACCAGTCTTTTCAAATCTCCTCGTCATTGGACATATTAGAAGAAATTCAATGGTCCATCATCATGCCTGCAGGAGGCCAGCTTCATTGCCAAAGTGGACGCTCTCTCCCGTTGCTTTGGCTAGCTTTCGCAAGCACCGTGTACTCCCAGCTGCCAGAGAAGCGGGAACACAGCTTTTATGCCCCCTTATAGGCACATTAGATCCACAATTCATGTACCACTGTCATCTCATTGTCATTTTGTGTCTGGCACTCTTTGTCCAGAAGTGGCCCTTGCGCATGAAAAACCATTGGTCAGTCGCGATCGTTTGGTTCTAACCTTCCACAAGTTGCTGTACTTTAAGGAAAATTCAGTTTTTGATTAGCTCCTGGTAGCATGAGATTCATTTAGGTTTCAAAAATCACAGTGCACACACATTTGTCTGTAAGTGGAAAGACCATCGGATTGCATCTGATCTCCCTGGATGCTTCTGATTTGTGCCACGTTTACAAACCTGGTCTACTCATTAATGATAACAACATCCTAAAAATCCTGACAGCACTATAGTCTAGCAAGACAAAATATAATGCATGCAGATGTGAAGACTGGCAAGTAAAAAAAACACCGCACTCGTTATGGAAAAGAGGTGGCACAGTTTTTGCTATGTATACATCACTCAACACAGTTAGCAGGAAACAGCTTTTTCAAATCACGGAAATTTTGCTGGACTACAAAATTTATTACTGGGAAAGATGATGTAACTTTTTCATGCTTCTTTTGCAGTTTTTTGTAGTAGCTAGTACTATATCAAAAATGTTGCCTGCATGTATAATACGCATATGCATGCTTAAGTTTCCGTATATGCCATGTAAAGTGCTTTTTACTTTTTTTTTTCTGGTTAACCAGCGTTATGTCAACGTGTTTAGGGTGACGAAGTCTTGTCAGGCTGTTTCCTTGGGCTCCCATGTTACAATTGCAAATATATTCCATTCATGTTTGGATTTACTTGTACAGTGCAAGATACAACGCGGCAACATAGAAACACACTCATACAACCCATCCTTGTCTTTTGCATTGTATAAGTCAGTCCAGAGGTGAATCAAGACGAACTAGCCCAGCTGTGTGTTCTGTTATCTGCAAGTCCAATTAATTTGCACTTGTGCGTCGCCGTTGATGAAACGCAAGAATTTTTCAGACTGCTCCGACGTCGGGAGAAGCTGACGTGCCCTTCTGTGCGTTCCAGGACGTCGTGGAGATTGTGTTGGACAGCTCCGGCGGACCGGCCAAGACCAGCGAGGGCAGTGAGTCGTCGTCTCTGGATCACTGCTACGGCACACCCCTGTCCACCACGCCAGCGACCCCGACAACGGCGGCACGGGAGACCACCGCAACGCGTAGGGTGCGGCTACCCGAGGAAGGAGACACGCTCCGCAAGAAGCTCAAGCTGTCGAGGCAGCGGGTGCGCCGGCTTGAAGAACGCGTGTCCATGCTGAACGACATGGTCTACTCCCTGCTCAACCAGACCATCATGGAGATGTAGACCGTACGGGTAAGTGGGCATCCGGTTTCCCTGTGTGCAAGCTTCAATTCTGTTTGAATGCAGAGCATTCTTGACCGAGGCGGCAACAGATTTGGATTGTTTAAAATGTCTGCTAACGTCATTTGAACAAAGGCATTTCCCTTATCTCTAGAGCTGTGCGAATAGCAAAATTTCAGGTGTGAAGCGAATTCGAATATTGAAGTGTGAGTGCGAATCGAATATTTTTCGAATACTTCTCGAATGTTTTTCTAATACTTCGAAGCGAAATTGCAGAAAAAAAAGTTAGAGAGGATTCCTAAGCATATTCTTATGAGATAGCAACATGAAAGTGTTTCTTTTCGCTAGGTTGATGAAGCACTCGGTGGGTGGTGTTTCATAGTTGTCTTATCAAGAATGAGGCAACATAGAGGCCGAATTCTATTTATGTACATGATTTGGTGCAACCAAAGTGTTGCCGGCAACACTTTACACGTGATAGGCAAAGATGCCATTTCCTCAGCCTCTCCTCCTCTCTCAACTTCTGTGGAAGCCCAACTGATGTGGCGGACAAGGGTGTGCTCCCTTCAAGTCTGGAGTTCCAAATCTGCCTCGTAGAGGTTAATATATAAGAACATCTGAAATTTTGGATGCTAAAAAGCTTCGGCTTCCGATTTTTCATACTTCCTGCCCTAATTTCAGGTCCAAAACAGCATTAATTGAGCCCCCACATCTGCCACATCTTTCATCTCCATGTTGGAACCAATGTTTTCTTGAGTTAGTACATTTGTGACCGTAGCAGAGCTTGAAAGGCAGCTTTGCCGTAATACCGGTGTGATGAGGTGAAGCATATCGAAAATCTAGGGACCCCTTTCAATCAGACGTTGACTGTGTCTTGGCAAAGTTCGACCGTAACGGAGCTGGAAAGGCAGCTTTGCCGCAATACCGGGGTGTGATGAGGTGAAGCATATCGAAAATCTAGGGACCCCTTTCAATCGGACGTTGACTGTGTCTTGGCAAAGTTCGACCGTAACGGAGCTGGAAAGGCAGCTTTGCCGCAATACGAGAGTGTAACGATTTCAATCGGACGTTGACTGTATTTGTTTTTGGGAAGTTCGAATAGTAAAATTCCCTTGCAAATTGAATCGAATAGCAAACACTATTAGAAAAATATTCGAAATTTCGAATATTCGCACACCCCTACTTATTCTCATATGAGGGCCATTTCACAAAGGGATTTGACGTCAGGATTTGAGAAACATAATGATACCAATTTCCAGAATGACAAAAATCTGGACGCAAGCAAACGAGCTTGTTAAATCCCCTTTCTACCCCTATTTGTTGTCTTGACTTCATAACGTGCCATTCCTCTACATTTCAAGCTTCACAAATATTCCCGAAACCCAGCCAACAGTGTCACAGCCAGAAACGCCAGACAGTGAAAGGGTTAAACAGCATTGCCTGCCGAGCATGAAATAATTGACAAAAGAAAGCTTTTTTTTGCATAACAAAAGACATACAAAAACACATTCTCTTTATTGCGTGCCCTTCCAGAAATTAGGGTTCTGCTCGAGTCGGCGCCGGAAGTTGGAGTACCACTGCTCCAGCGCCCGCATGGGGAAGAAGCTTTCGCCCGGATGCGTGGGCACCGCGACGGAGCCGCCGTAGGAGGCCAGGTGGTTGAACAAGCTCTCCGCCATCTTGGTGCAGAACTCGGTGTGCGAGTCAACGGTCGTCGCGTCCGCCGGAGAAGACGCCTGGAACTGGATCTGGGCCAGCGGCTCGACCGAGATACCCAGCTGGGCCACGCTGCTGAAGCCGTGCGCCGAGAATGCGTGCATCTCCGAACACTCTGCAAACGTGCACATATTGTTCAACTCAATGCTCGCTCGACAGCATGTACAACAAGCGGGAGGGGATATGCTCGACTGTGTCCCCCACGTTCCTCCCTCCTCTCTCTCTCCGAATATGTAAATTTTGTGGAACATCACACATCTTTGCCATGAGCACATACAGCAAAACGTTTCCTGGATGTGACTTGTGCCGATGGTCTTATGGCGTCGTGACGAGCCCTCCATGCCGCATGTGCTAAGCCTACGTTCGCTGAAGAACTGCTGTGAAGTTACAGTGCCACTTGCGGAACACTGACTGGCTTGGCTTTGTATGTTTCGCCGTCCCGCCAAAAACTTGGTGTGACACGTCTGCGTGGCACGGACACACCGGAGACCAATTATGCTTCTGCACACGTGCCACATAGGCTGCTATTAAAAACGCAGTACTACTACCCTCGAAAGACTTTGGTGTGATGTGGCATTGTGTATTCGGTGACACAGACACCTTCGGGACATCACTGCCCATTATTCGCAGCTCATCTCTCACTTACTGCTTCTTAAATCACCAATATAATGGGTTGATAGCAATGCCCAGTCGTAGCTTGCACAGTGAGTGATCCAGGCATCATCGCTTTAAGAGAGATGTTCCAGCAGCACACCAGTGACATCTGCCAAGTAGGCGTGCCTGTCCAGCATCTTGACTAAGGTAAGTGAATCGTTAACAGGAAAACTGTGTCTTATACCGGTGTCATACGGGCGCTTTTGATTGCGATCAGAGTCGATCCGGATTGGACTTCTTGGTCGCGATCAACAATCATCGCCGCTACACGGTCCAATGTAATCCGGATCGAGTTTGGCGCAAACATCAGTCAAATCGCGATCTGGGAGCCGGATCTCGATGCACAGATTGCAATCGTCCTAATCCCAATCGGGCCTGATCGCGATTAAAAGTGACCGTGAAGCAGCATCTGATCGTTTCGGCCCTGATCGTGATCAAAAGTGTTCGTGTGACACCAGTATTAGGTAATGCCTTTGCAGCGGATCAGTCAGCCCTTGCAGTGGCACACGTTGCGAACACTATGGTGCCATCTCATAGTCTCGTGTGGCAATCTGCTTTCCTCCTCACCCTTTTGCAATCCTCTCCACATTTGCTTTCATCTTTTGCCGGGTTCGTTGTCTTGGTTACAACGGACAAGGCATGCCGACACCGGACCGGCGCCTGTCCTCGTGTATTCTTCGTTTGTATTTCGTGTCCGTTGTGCCGAGTTTAATCATGGACGCCGACACACTGAACAGGCCCCTAAGAGCTGCGTTCTAATAAGCTCCCAGTTCTGCAAAGAAGCGTTGCGACAGTGAAAGTGGAACTAAGTAAGTCACCTTTTCTGTGCTTGGAGATCCGGAAGATGGCGCTCGGCTTGGCGTTGGATATGAATCCGAGAAGCTGCCAGTTTCCCACTGCGTCAGGGCTGGGGTAGCAGAAGTACACTGCCGAGAAAGAAAGAAGGCCAAGCAGGCATTGTTATGCAAATGGTGGGCAAGTTTGCTCCACTATACACTTAAACTTCATTATAACAGTCACATTTGACACGAAAATAACTTCGCTATATTCGAAAATTTGTTATATTTCTGTGCGTGGAGATCCGGAAGATGGTGCTCAGCTTGGCGTTGGATATGAATTCGAGAAGCTGCCAGTAATCACTCACTGTATCTATTACCAAGGCTATTCTTCACTGACTTCGTTATAACCGATAATTCGTTATATCGGGGTTTGAGTGTATATATTCCGCAAAATGAAACTTTGGGCTAGTTGGTTGGCATTCACATTTCAATAGCGCAGAAGACGAGACAAAGAGCAGATAAGGTCACAAAATGGGCACTGAATGTGATGTACACTATATGTGTAATTGCAAATGTGGTAGCTGCATTTACCAGTTTAGTTCACAGCACAAATGAGGTCTGCTCTTCGTTTTCTTCATCGTGCACGCGTACACATCATTAATGTGCAGATAGCAATATTAAATGTGGTTGATTGAGAATCATTCACAAAGCGTTACCTCTGGAAAGATAAAACAGTTTTCTCAAATCATTGCCTACAGAAGGACATTGTTGAGCAGCACTGATGTTCTTAGTGCAGTATGCTTTGTCACTGTGCTGCTATCCTTGCTTTTTAGCCACTCGTTTGTTTTTTGTTTGTGTGTGTGTGTATTACGGAGCAGTGGTTGCTCTGTGTATTTTAACTCTATGAAGAGAGCATAGGGGTATGCACAATGGCAAAATGAAGAAACTGTTTCATCGAGACGGTCGCTAGTTAGCGTCATGGGAGAACGATCCAGCCACAACTTGTATGTTGTAGCTTACAGTAAACACAAACATACCTATACTTACTTTCAAAGCCCACAGGTATCTAGAACATGGAATGTTACGAGGAAAAAAAAAAAGATATAGGCATCTTACACGGAAGAGGTAGAACAAGCAGGAAAAAATAAAAGGAACATGTGTTAATTAATTTGGATAGCTATTCTCTAAACGAACAATATTGTAACGACCACTGTAAAAATGCTTTCGCTTCTGTGAAAGCGGGCATGTGACCATTTTTTTTATGCCCACTTGAGGCCAGAAGGTGTTCCAAAATTCTTCAGTCACTAATTATATAGAATTCACCCGTTTCATGACATATTTCAACTGCAACACTTGCGATTCTGTAATATAAGAGCAATGATAAATAAAACTTAGAAACAAATAAATTAATGTAACCGATTCATTTAATAAAAAATGTGAGATTCAGTGGCCCTAATTTGCAACACCCCATGGCTACACAGTGGACTAAAAAGGACCCCATATGAGAGGGCTCTGGATTACTTTTGACTACCTGGGATTGTCAAAATTAATTGAATTGTTCAGCGCCAAAAACTTGAACAAAATAGGGAATTGAACAAGTTGACATGGTTTCACCTTGTACAAGTAAGAACAAGGATGCTTCATGAATACAGCATGAGCTTTTGTCCTGCATAAATCAGTCTTTATAGTCTTTATAGACGTCTTGACAACCATGATGTAGTGTTAACACTTTTAACTGCATACGATTAACTCAATACGCCCGCAGAAGAAACTATGAAAACGGCAAAGTCAATCACAATCTCTATTTCTTATTGAAGGTTTCCTCAGCAAGACAACAGCTCCGAGAATAAATGCAAAAACAGTGGATTGGACAACCGTTCCAGAGCTGGCTATATTCTTCAAATGTGTGTGTCGAGTTATATCCAAGCTGATAGCAGTGGAGCTACCACAAAACCAAGCTGGCTATAAAAAAAAAAAAGAGAGAGAGAGAGAACAGTGTAGTTTCGTTTGGCAACATGACTTGCTTAGCGATGAACTGGTCCAACCAGAAATTCCAACTAGTGCAAATATTTAGTTTCCAGATATTATACATACTTTCAAATGTTATGATGATCAGGGATCATCTATAATGCACGTTGTCGAGCAATAAGCAACGAGTGCCCAGGCAGAGGAGCTAGAATAACTGACTAAGATGCCTCAAAAGTTAAGGGACGGTGCTTATTTGTGCCTGCGTGTGTATAGTGCTATTGTGTGCATTGCAAGATACATTGCTTCGAGAAACAACGAATGCTCTCGCCGAATCCACTGGATGGATGGCACAGGGCCGAAGATTCTTAAACAAGTCACGTTCGATACGTGAGAAAACTGCTTTGTGAATAGGATTAATCTGACGCGATCACACCGCCTTGATTGTTTGCAAACCCACATTCGCCACTCAGACTTCACCGTAAAGCAGTGCATTCTACCAACCCTACTAAAGGCGTGCTTGGTAACGGAACTGGACTCTAATATGGTAGTCATCCTAAAAAGATTTCCACGGAAGCGCCTGTCTCGAGGAGCAAAGTACTTGCCTAGTTCACATAATATATCGATCCATATCTGCTATTACATAAACAGTTGCGCGAACCTACGTTGGCACAGCTACAATGAGCCTAGGGATGCGGTGATGCATCATTTGCATACGTTAATACAGAATGGCTGAACGAAACCGCGACGTTTTAGTTAGCTTCGAGATCGTCAAGGCCTGTTTGACAACTACGCCCACACGTCATCTCTTGTCGTGCTCCAGATTTTTATGTTGTTCATCGCTTCTTTCCGCCGCATACCTGAGCCTCCGAAGCCGTCGGGAAAGGGTTGGGTGCCCGTGAGGAAGACCACTATGTGGTTGATGCTGTCCGGATCGGGTATGTTGATGAGAAACTTGGTCTGGTCGACGGTCTGAAAGTCCGTCTGCACCTGCATTGGGAACAACGTTAGCGCGAAGTCTCGAAAAAAGCCTCGGCTCACCTACCAGGCGTCCCGTTACGATGGCTCCGAAGATGCTCATGTTGCTACCGGGCCGGCACGATGAGCAAGCTGTGACAGATCAGCCGCGACAAATACTACAGCGGGTGTGTGAGTGCTTCAGAAACCACGCTTTGCCCATAAACACCGGTTTCACCTGCGGCGCTGATGATGATGAGGAGGTCAGCTACCTCTGACACGGGCGAAAAACTACAAAGACAACCCCGTAATCTGCGAACGCGTTCAATAAAGCAAAGCCTCGATAATCGCTTATCGGTTTGAGCGTTTTACGGGCTACCTTTGGCGTCGAAAGAGCGCGAAACGAAGCGCGTGGTAAGCGTGATCGCAGGTTTCGTAAGCGTTTGTCATGGATTGTTATCATCATCACCTTTCGATCAGCTGTTTCTTGTTTCGTGCTCGCTGAAGAAGAGGCGCCGATCGTTTGAAGAAGCGCAGTGGATGTTCGGCCGTCACTGAAACGCTGCTGCCATGTCGCGTGCCGACGTGAAAGGTAACGGGGCGATTGGAAAAACGCGTGTGGACGCGTCTAACGAAAGGTATCACAACTTGCAAGCTCGGTATCTCGGTGGCTTTGGTAAACTCGGGACGTTCTTGTTGTTCGACAACTAAATGGCTATTAAAGCGGAAACAACGTGGAATAGCGCTCATTAAAGAGTACGGTAAGACGACCATGGAAATGGCGTAACGAAATATGTGGCTAGAAATAAGCATCGTAATGCTTCATTCGACATCGATAATCTTGGGCTTCAGTTGACGCACTTCAATCTGTCCAATCATACGTATCGTAGTGAATTGATCATACCTTGCAGATGTTTTTCATAGCCTGTGATCCTTTGTAGTTTGTGCCTGCGAAAACAACCACGGAGATCCTACATAACAGTGGTGTCCTTCGCGCTATCGTTGAGTCTGTGTGGGACATGTTTACAGCACACTCAACTGATACATTCAGATTACAAGTCAAGGACAAGCAGCAGTGGCACGAAAGCCCAGCGAAGTTACAAAAGCTTTTCGTGTTTTTTTTTAAATATTAGCTTTCTTTTATAATATTCGCTAAATTGAAACCAAGCCCTGAGTGTAAAGAACGGTGTGCTAACAATAAGATGTGGTGTTGTAAGGCATCGACTTGTTTTCGTTCAGCTGGATTCTGCATGTCAGGAGATGTCTTCCTTTCCAACTTGCGTCAAAACAGTGCCCTGCATGGTACGCTACTGTGTGTTGCATCTCAAATTAGTTGGCATTACAGTGAACCTTCAGTAAATCACTTAATTTGACATGTACGCCATACATACACTTCTAACGAACAGCTCTGTATCATCAGCCTCTACATGGCATTCTGTTATATTCTTGTATATCCACTAAATCTGAATGCGTGCTATTCTCTATGTACAGCATCCTCGTGCTCAATATGTACACATACAGCACGTCAAGCTCTTATGAAACAGCCTACACGGAGAGACTTACTGAAATGAAGACTCGTCTAAGTGATTCTGGTGTATCACTGTTGCATAGCCAACTGGGTTCCTGGACAAATGCACGAAGGAGATCAGATATGCGGAGTAGTTGCCCGCTTTTGTAAGTAAGCATGTCTAGCAGGCTGTCGGTTCACTGCTAATTTAGATGAAGCAGTTTATTAACGCGAAAGCATTACCTGGCTCACTGAACGAATCCACTATCATCAGAAAGCCGCAGCAAGGAAGGGGTACCTAGATTACGTCATCTTCGAGACTGTGCACGAGGTCGCTCAAAAACAGAGCGTCCAAAAACTGTACATCAGCGTGTGATTGGCTGGATGGCACCCAAGTCCCCAACAACACGATACGCAGAGTGAGCGGCTGCAGGGACAACCTTCTGGCCGATGCAAGAGAGCCGAATAGTCATTCCGCTGCCACCACCGCTAACCAATCAGAGAGAAAAAGTTAAAGAAAAGACGGCGGGGTTAACCAGAGGTTATCTCCAATTCGCTTTCCTGTACTTGGGAAGGGGAAAGGGTATTTGAGAGGGTGGAGAACATGCAAGACACAAGGAACTTGAGAATCTATATAACACAATCCTCGTGCGTCTCTGTAGAATCTACGAGCTCAGCAACATTTCGCCACTACACTAAAGTCAGTGGCACCCTCAGCGACAAGCAATGCTCTCGCATTTACACGTCATAAGAATGGCTCAGGTGCCCCCATAGTTTTGATTTAACCGATTTCAACATGTTTGTATTGCTTCAAGATGA
Source organism: Rhipicephalus sanguineus (assembly GCF_013339695.2). Taxonomy (NCBI): domain Eukaryota; kingdom Metazoa; phylum Arthropoda; class Arachnida; order Ixodida; family Ixodidae; genus Rhipicephalus; species Rhipicephalus sanguineus. The sequence continues at coordinate 81,567,280 of NC_051184.2, read as the reverse complement.
CGCACATAGCTGTAGCCTTTAACTCAACAACCAGTCACTCAACAATTGGTGCAGATGTATCCGGCATGGAACACAAATTGGGCAAGCACCTTCAAGTTCAGCGTTTTGTCACTTTTATTTCTACTTTTTTAAACATTTTATTCAATGTAAGGCTCCTGTTTCATCAATCCTAGCCGTAAGGTTTAGTGACGGAGGTGTTTTTTTTTTTACGCTGCACAAATATATTCATCGCAGTGCAGAGACTTCCCTTTAGATGCGTCAATTGTAAGTTAGTGCTTGTGTCGTATGTGTGCGTACCAAAATTGCCTCGTATGTTTCACGCAATTTTAACCTTACGGCTGTGGGGATGCTGTGAGGTAGCTCATATTGGTGTTTCACCTACATAGAGATCATCGGTGTTTTGAGAGCTGAAAGAACCCATAATATCACCTGCATCTGTGGGGAACTACGTTTCGGAGCACGGAGAAACACAAAGCAGGTGTGGTGTCGTTTTATGGGAGAACTTGCACTGAATGCTCAGGTTTGCACCGAATTTGATTTGAAACATATTCATTTGAACTGTAATACAGTAAGCGAAAACAAAGTGAATTATGCATACATCAAACACACGAAACTTACTGACCAATACTCATGTAATGTAACTCTTTCATAACTAACTGAGCATTGGTTATATTGAAATCGAGGCGTCAACTGCCATCATAAAGGGAAGTGTCCTAGAATAGTTCCACACACTCCCGCACACTAACAACTAGCGTAGCCGTGGGTGGGATTCAAACCACCCCAGAAATTTTTAAATTTTGAATTAGCATATATACATGCACACATACATGCATGCACAAACGTACAGAAAGTATGGTTGAACCCCCCCGAAAAAAATTTCTGGCTACACCCCTGACACTAACTATGCAATCTTGGCAACGCTGAGAAGCATTGTAATGTATTGTAAAAGATCACTGGTTATATCATGCATTGATCATTTCTTCTTGGGCTTCCTATAATGAGACAAGTATGAGACTACAGGACAGATGGTGGGCAACCTGTCTAAACTAGCCCAATTCATCTCTCTACTAATATATATGCATTTTCTTGTTTTAGAAAATCGGTTCCTTTCTTGTTTTTCTTTTCTCCACCGGATGTGACAGATTTACACATGATGAAAGCATCAGTAGAGTTTATTTACGTACATAATTGGCAAGGTTTCGCGTATTTATGACCTAACAAACTACCTTTAGCATGTAAGCCTGTGCATTATAAACAGGTTTAACTGGAACGGATGATGGTTGTGCAATATACTTATTCATTCATTTTCATTTTTATAGAGACCCCCAAGAGGGGGCACTACATCAGGAGTGGGTTAATATGCACTCAATAATGTTGCCACAATGATCAATGTCAAGTTACACTTGATATTGGTGACGACGTTGTTGTTGTGGGGCAGAGTCTGGGGCTGCCTTTTGACCTGCATTCCTGTGCACTGTGTGCAGTGTTAGCTCGACCAGTGCTAACCGAATAAATACTCCCCATAACGTCATGTTATGCATGAAGCCTGATGGGCAGATGATTGTGGCGACATAGTGGGATAGGCTATTCGTCTTTTGCTGCACTGGGAAAAAAGAAGCGCAAAATGTTTTAGTATGGGTGTGTGCCGAAAAACTTGTAGTGCATGACCAGTGCTATGAGATATGCAAGTTGAAGGGATAACGTAAGGAGAGTGGTTAAGTGTTGAGCGAAATAACTTGTGAAATAACAAGAGGGCTGCTACGAGATGATGACAAGACAAAAGGTGGTAAGTTACACTCGGCTTTGAGGAAGAAATGCTGATGTCGTATGAATACTAATATATGTGTGCAGATTGTGTATTTGTAAATTGTAGCTGAAAATGTGTTGAATGGTGTCTAAACTCTTGCTTTCAAGCGCACATCCTCCTGTCGGCTTTGCAAATTATAAGTGCGTAGCACTTTAGGGGCCCGGCTTGTCGTCTGTGCACTGTCTGATGTTGCATGGTCACGCAGTGGTCAATACCGGCCTAAAACAAGGCTAACAGTGCTCAAAACCAGTGCAACATAAACTAACAAGGTCTAATGTAATATAAACTACAGAAATAACCAAGAATTGATTGCAATAATTTACCTAAAATCACGAAAAACGCTTCTGAAGCATCCGGCTGATACGTGCGCCGTGCAAGAGAGGGCGCCACCACCTCGGAAAGTGCGCGATAGCCAAGGGAATCGCTGGGTTGCCCGTGCTGCGCACTCGCTCAGGTGTCAACGTAGTGGAGCTGCATTAACACAGGATTTAGAACTACACCAAGACCTGCACAAGAACGACATTTTCATTTTTTCCTGTTCCGCTTCAACAGATGGCACGTCGGCGGCATCGGGAGCCTCCGCGACAAGTGGAGTGTGCGGGCGCATGACATCCGAGTGCGGTGTGCTGGGCGTGTACCTGTCCTCCTGGGACCACGTGATGGGACCGCAGTTGGTGTTCAGGTGGCGCATGCAGTGCCCCGGTGCGGTGGCCGGTGTCGGCATCCCCGAACCGGCTGAGTGCGGCCCTCACTTCCTCAAGTGCCACCAGTTCCTCGAGAACCCCGAAGGCTTCCTCGCTCGGGGAGAGGCGCCGCAGCAGGTCTGAATGCGCTGCTTTTATCAATGCGGTGATGTGTTGTTAATGTTTTGTTGATCAAAGCACGAGACGGGCTTAAAACTTGCCTGGCTTATTCTGTCTAACTACGATAACTTATCAAGCATCACTTGTATCAAGGAGTCTCTAGATTTGCAGAATCTAGTTGACAGACGCAAACTTTCTCAACTCTGCTTGTTTTATAAGCTGCATTTTTGTTTTCCTAACTTACATGACTATTACATTTTCCCACCGGCTACTCACATCTCATATTTAACTCTAGAAGCCTTTAACGACCTTTTGGTAGCACCACCACATTTAACACATCATTTCTTCCTGTTGTCATCGAGGAATGGAACAACTTGCCCTAAGCCATCGTCTCGGGGTGTGGCTCATGCAAATTTATACAGTTTACTAACACCTTACTTACACTCGGAAACACATTAACACTCCACCTGTGTTACTTTAATGAAAACCAGCAGATAATGAAGCCATTATCTGCTGGTTTTCATTAAGGTTGTGTCAGACGAAGAAGCAAGCCCTCAAAAATTTCCTTCCTTCATTCATCCACCTATGTTACTGCATTTTACCCTTTGTATGTGTTCTTTTTGTGTACATATGTTTTTTGAGATACTGCATTATTATTGTTTGTACTACTATTATTGTATTATTGTATGTACGTTTGTACTACTGTTTTTATTTTTGCTCATGACATGCTTTTACTCCTTGACCCCCGCCCCCTTATGTAACGCCCGAGAGGGGCCCTTAAGGGCCAAATAAATTATAGTGATGATAAACAAACAATTATACCCTCTAACCCTCCCCTGCCAATCTTCTTTCCCCAGCTACTGTAAACGAATCTCCCCTCCCAAATTATAAGCAATCTCCTCCCCCCCATCCCCACCTTATTGTTGTCCTCTGGTTGTGGGGAGACGGGGGGAAGAGGGTTAGAAGCCAACCTAAAGGTAACTGTAGATTGAGGGAGCCACACTAAATAACTCTATCGATTTGGGGATTAGAATGTGGTAGTTTGTTAATGCTAGGTTTGTTTCAGCAGTAAAGAACAAAATGCAGCCTGTAATTACCACCCTTGGACTCGTCGCCCCCGCCCCTGTAATTGACCGTGGTGCCTCTGTGTACAGGCATCACGGCGTGAAGAGGAGTACGACGTACACGCGGCCAGCGTACTGCAACTGTTGCACGGAGGCCTGGAACGACGGGGTACGCGGTCGTGCCTGCTGCTGCTTCCGGACAAGCGTGCCGCGCTGCACGCGGTCACCTTTGACCTTTCGGCCGGGGCACCCGTGTGCCTGGCCGCACTGTTCCCAATGAAGGCACTGGCCGACCTCTGGCTCTTGCTGCCCCTCACTGACTTGACCCTGGCGCGAGTTGCGCTAGTCTGCCAGACGCCCGGGGTATGTGACATCCAGATGACTGGACAAAGCGGGTATTTGACCACTGGTTGGTTTGGTACTCCGTATATTTGGAAGGCGTGCTCTTGTTTCACACATGGAAAGCTTTCAAGGCTTTCACATAAAGACTAGACATAAAGGCTTTCACATAAAGACTTCTTCATAGAAAGGCACGACAAACATCTCTCACTGCTTTCATTTAAAAGATATAGGTATTGGTCATGTAATGACCCGGAATGTGGACCTCGTCACGAAGCACACCTCACCTGTTTCCTTTTGCCTCATTTCTGTTGGAATGATTCATCTTTCATCTTTTAGATGTAAACATGCCTCAGTAAAGCATATTTAAAGTTCAATTCAACTTAACAGTCGGTATTGCATTCTTATTTCTCAAAAGACGAAATTTCTACGACCAGTGCCTGCAGCACACTACTAACACTTTGTGACTGAAACCTAGTACGTCACGTGCAGGAAGCGAAAGGGTGTACATATAATACATATTCTGAAACTACATCACGTCAGCAAGTGACTGTTGCATATGATGAAGTGTAGTAGTTATTGTGTATAAAACGTTATAAGATCAAAAAACCTGCATTGCGAGATGCGAGACTGGCTAGCTGCCTGTCCAGTATGAGATGAAGCAAAATGGTAGGTATGAACTCAAACGAAATAATTTCCATGCACCCATCTGTAGAAGAGTGCCAGAAAAAGTTTTATGAAGCAGACTTTTGCGTTTGAAGAAAAGTCGCGTTGGTTTGAGGATTACAGCTGAGCCTGCTGTGTTTTGAGGGCAGTCATATTACCATCCTAGATAACCAGTAGTGTAACATCGTGAGGTCAAAGTGATTGCATGTTGAAGGTGGCCAGTGAACCACAGTATGCTTATATCTTATCTTATTGCAGAAAGATGCCAGTGATCTGTTTCTTCAACCTGAGACAAATGTTTCCGACCGTTATTCGAAACTTCGAATGTTTATGCATCCCCTACATATAACCTTCGTGGCCTTCCCTTTTCGTGCCATTGAAAAACTCGTGCTTCGTGCATTCAGGATAGGATTTCAATGAAACTGTGACTTAGGCGAGCTGGTGAAACTTCTATTGTGAACACACACAGCACAGACAAAAAAAAAAAGCTACGACTGAAGAAAAAGCGACAAACAGAACAGCACCTGTTGCGTGTGTCACTCTTTCTTCGCTTGAAGGGAAGAAGCTGAATTTTAAGGGCTCGTTTTTCTTTGTTAGACACAGAATTAATGACAACTAACAGACAATAATGCCAGGGAAAGTATAGGGGATGTTATTTGTAGTGATTATGATATAGATGTGAAGAAAGTAAAGTGGACGAAAAGATAACTTGCCGCCGGCAGGGAACGAACCTTCAACCTTCGAATTACGCGTCTGATGCTGCACCAATTGAGCTACGATGGCGGTCATCCTCCCGTCCACTTTACCAGGTATATCTGCGCATTTAAACCTGGGAGTGTTAACCAGCGCTGCTCGTAGCCATGGCGGCGAGTGTGGAACACTCTTCTTCTGCCTGCTGGCATCACGTAGCACGTGACACCAGCAGGCAGTTGACGCCAAGCTCTTCTTTCCCCCCCTCTGCTGTGTTAGTTCAAGATGGAACGTTTCAAAGCTCATTGTGGTAGGGCTTACAGTTGCTTGCACATCCACTCTTGTGCTGCAGGCCTGCTACGGTTGCATTCAGAGTTTGCCGTTGTTGAAAAACCGGCTGGTTTTCCTTTCAGCGGGAGCTGATGAAAAGCCTGAGCAGTGCGACCTCCTTGTTGCACCGTTACTTCCAGCTGGCCTCGTCCCTGCTCAGCACCAGGACGCTCGACCGAAGGGTGAGGCGCACCTTCTCTCACGAGATGTCAATGTGTCGCACCACTAGAGTGCCCTACAGTTAATATCTCTGTGCAAGGCAACGCTTTGGTTGAGGCACTGTTGTATGTACCGTACTCACGGATTAAAACGCGAAAATTTAGGGCTAAGTAAAGCACATACGCTCGTTTCCTACATCAACAGTTCATGTCATATCAGCGTTATTTTGACTTGAGCACTTACGTCAGAGCCAACATTACCCTTGGTGGCCAGATTCGGAGCGACATGATGCGGTTGTCATGAGCAAAGGCACATGTGGTTTCGTACGCAACACTACCATGCAGCGTACAGAACCACATGCCCCTTTTGCGGCACTTCTATAACTGAAATGGACGTGACACACTTGCTGTGGTCATGCCCGGGCCTAGAGCAAGTACGCCTTTGCCATCTCAGATCTTTTTTGTTTGCATGTGACACACCTCTTGTGATAATCATGCAAATATGTTGTGCATAAGAGCAGTCTTTTGAATTAAAAAGAAAGAGCTATTGCTCATAACATTCCTTATGTTAAAAAAAAATACACTGTTGCGTTTCAGTATGTGAGTACTGTAGCGCTACAGTGGAAAAAAATTAGCACTAGTGACTAGAGCTGTGCGAATAGCAAAATTTTGGGTGCGAAGCGAATTCGAATATTGAAGTGTGAGTGCGAATCGAATCGAATATTTTTCGAATACTTCTCGAATATTTCTAGAATATTTTTCGAATACTTCGAAGTGAAATTGCAGAAAAAAAGGTTAGAGAGGATTCCTAAGCGTATTCTTATGAGATAGCAACATGAAAGTGTTTCTTTTCGCTAGGTTGATGAAGCACTGGCGGGGTGGTGTTTCATAGTTGTCTTATCAAGAGTGAGGCAATGTAGAGGCCGAATTGTATTTGTGTACATGATTTGGTGCAACCAAAGTGTTGCCGACAACACACACGTGACAGGCAGAGATGCCATTTCCTCAGCCTCTCCTTCTCTTTCAACTTCTGTGGAAGCCCAACTGATGTGGCGGACAAGGGTGTGCTCCCTTCAAGTCCCGAGCTCCAAATCTGCCTCGTAGACGTCGATATATAGGAACATCTGAAATTTTGGATGCTATAAAGCTTCGGCTTTCGATTTTTCGGACTTCCTGCCCAAATTTCAGGTCCAAAACAGCATTAATTGAGCCCCCACCTCTGCCACATCTTTCATCTCCATGTTGGAACCAGCGTTTTCTTGAGTTAATACATTTGTGACCGTAGCGGAGCATGAAAAGCAGCTTTGCCGCAATACGGGGTTGTGATGAGGTGAAGCATATTGAAAATTTAGGGACCACTTCCAATCGGATTTGACTGTGTCTTGGCAAAGTTCGACCGTAACGGAGCTTGAGAGGCAGCTTTGCCGCAATAGGGGGGTGTGATGACGTGAAGCATATTGAAAATCTGAAGGGGTCACTTTTAATCGGACGTTGACTGTATTTGTTTTTGGGAAGTTCGAATAGTTCGAATAGTAAAATTCCAGTGCGAATCGAATAGCAAACACTATTCGAAAAATATTCGAAATTTCGAATATTCGCACACCCCTACTAGCGACTAATGACCTAAGCAGCATACGATACAACTAGCATTCGAAATGCTAGCTTTAGGACGGGATACTCTCTGCCAGCCACCCCTGCTTTAAAACAAGGAAAACATGTACAATTTGTTATGGGCATGCACGGGAGCAAGATGCCGTGTGTCGTGACATTGCTACTTGCATTGTCCGCCTCTGACTTTTACACTGTTTCGCTACGTTCCTTTCACTGCACCTGTGCAGGAATGCAGGGTGGTGGTGGTTTGCGATCTGGATCTTTCTCAGAGAGTCGGAAAGTTGGGACACCTTGGAGATGTGTTGGTTGTTTTTTAAAATGGAAAGTGACATGTTGCAAAAGAAAAGTAAAGCCCCCCCCGCCTTTCTCTTTCTTCTTCTTTCTCTCTCTCTCTCTCTCCTTTTTTTTCCCTGTCGGACGCATAATGCTGGAATGCAGGTTTGGTCTTCACCCGTAATTAAGCGAGTTATCTTTTTTCTGGACGTTCATTTTCTTTTATCTCGTTACACTTGAACCAAACATAGCAATTAAATTCCCCTATGCTTTCTATTGCTTTGTTTGTCATATTGTATTTTGAGAAGTAGCCACATCATTCTCAATGCAACAGTGATCAGACGCTCCAAGCACATCTCACATGGGTGGGAACTCGGCAACACTGACAATGTAAAAAAATATTACTCTGTAAAGATGGTTAACCGGCGAAGCCAAAACATGCACCCTTGGTGTTTTTCACAAGCAGGGATCTATCGAAGTGCCTTCTGTTGTAGCTTTTGATTTCTCTGTCATCACACTTAAGAGGTGCGTGCTTCAAACTTTGGTGACGTTAGCTTAAAGAATATTTAGAACACCTAAAGGATTTTGTGGCCAACGATTAATGCTGCGGCGAGTGTCGTCCCTGACTATATACGCTGACAAAACCTGAAGAGAAACTAGCACAGGCGCAGAGACCCTTTGAGGTAGCATGTGATGGCATTGCTTCTTCATTATAGTTTCTGAGCACTCACGGACTCACGGATTGGCACATTTTTAATGCAACAGCGTTAAAGAGCTCGTTTCACAGAAATTTTGGCGACGGCGGTGACGTCTTTGGTTGTGACTGAGAAAGCAGTGTTGGCCACGAGCGAAAATTCGAGGCACTAGATGCAAATAAAGATAAGAGCCAGAGGGCATTTGCACTTTGGCTTTCCTTGTGGCACAATTAAGGTCTCCACCGAGAAGCGAAGGCAGGCTTGCAATTGGGAAGGCAATAGTGTGTGTGTGTGTGTGCGTGCGCGCGCGGATGACGGTGTAAGATATTACTCCTTAGGTGAGGACACTCGCGAGACGCGATCGACCAGATAAAGTAACAATGCCGCGCGCCCATTGGTCCGCTGACAGCAGCAGATACCTATCGGAGGGACAACGCAACTTCAAGACACGAAAGTGTTGCCGTAGCAACCACGGCTTTGCGGGAAATATGAGCTTCCTAGTCGTCAAACGTGGCTATGGCATGCTAGGATATCAAGCTGGAGACCCATGCCGCGTTTTCGGCGGGCGAAAAACACGACATGTGGCAAACGCTGGCGTTGCTGCCGCACACGTTGGTTGCTATAGCAACGGTACATAAAACAGTTTCTTTTGTGAAGTTGCGTCGTCCTGCTGATAGATATCTGCTGCCGTCACCGGACCAACAAATGCGCGCCGTTGTTACTTTATCTGGTCAAACGCGCCTTGCAAGTGAGTCGAGAAGTGTCCCCACCTAAAGAGTATATATCTTACACCATGACGCGAATATCGCTATCACGTTCAACTCTTAAAGGCGATGCTTAAGGGTCCCCTAATTTTTCCACCTCCTAGCCACACACAGGTGCACTTTAAAAAATAATCAAGAACGCAAAGAGCAAACCACCTACATCAGCTAGGCACACTGCAGTTTCCTGTAAAAAGACACACACACACGGTGATCCTGCAGGCGTCGGTGAATGCGCTGAGCCGAGCCGACCGCCTACCAGAGGAGCTGATTCGGCGGGCCCTCCAGTCCCACTTACAGACGCGCCGCTGCTCAATTGTCATCGGTGACAGTGTCGCTCAGGTGCGTCTCTCTCTTGCTGCCTACCATCTTCTGATCACAATAACTATGTCTTACGTTTGATGAACACTTATCAAACAGGAAAGAATTTTTTTGTGTAACACCGTATTGCCCTGTGTTTGTCTGTCAGGGGACTGAATGTGAACTCGTAGGATTTCTAATCTAATTCTAATCTAACGAGTTTTAAAAATGTATTTCCTGCGTACTATTGCCATGGATTCTTTTTTTTTTTGTTCAGGTTTCGCAGCAATGCAACTCCATTTCTTTTTTTTTTTTTGTCTGTAGCATTTTAATCGAACATCAAGCGCGTGCACTTATCCAATTTCTCTAGAAAAATAAAAAAGAGAAAAGAAAAAGCCACCATTGCATGCGCATATTGTCATGAAGATGCTAGCTGGAGCGGTCTTTGAAGGCATCACTTTCGCACCATTTTGCATCCCTTGCACCAGACGTGTTAGCCACACAAGGTTTAGTGTTGGGTCATGTGAAATCCTGCGATGATGATTGTGCCTCCTACATTGGTGGCATGAGAATATCACTTCTGTGGCAAACACCTAGTTTGATGTCATCACCGTTGGCATCATATCGGTGTTCGAGTGTACACTGATCCGTAGTTTTTTTTCTTTCTATCGTATGATTAGGACCGGGAAACATACATAATCTCGTGATATTGAAGCCGAAATAATTTCAAATAAAGTGGCAATAAGTGCAAGTTCTTTGTTGATGCAGGTGGAGCCGGCGCTGAATGCCCTGCGAGGTCTTCTTGACCACGAGGAACTGTTCTGTTCCCTGTGGGGCGATACCCTTGAGCCCTGCTACCTGCCGGGTCTTCAACTACAGGTGCACTCCTCAGCCATGCACGCACTCGACATCTTATGTAGAATGCATGCATTCGACATCAGGCGTGCCTGCATTTGACAGTGGGCTTTCTTTGACCAAGGCTGTTTCACGCTATCGCAAGAATCACTCGATAAATTCTAGCCCCTTTCTCTCAAGCTCTGTGTGCAGTAACAGGTACAGATGCCTACAATTTGTTTCGCTCGCTTATAAGCATATATATTCATGTGTAATGATGCATTTTATGTGACCACATTTCACGTCTCATTGCTTCGTAATTAGTGGCAAACATGCTTCATTGTCGTCTCTTTGCTTTATGTTAGGTATACTGTCAGGATCAATCTTTATGAAAGTGTGGATTTGTCTTTGTTAATTACACTAAAATACTTACTTTTGTTGCACTGTTGTGTACAGTCACACTCAATATGACTTTCAACACGATTTTTCAACACGGGAGCACATAGACTCACGAGTTCACAGATGACGCATGGCTACAACGTGCCTTAATTTCCACAACTAAATTATGTTTCCTTATTTGGGATCATCCCCAAGTTAGATGAACAGCATTTAGTTGTGGAAATGAGGAATAGTGGAAGCCATCTTAAAGCTTGTTAGGCCACGCGTTCCCGTGTTGCAAGTCGTATTGAACGCAACTGTAGAATGCCTCCTGGGTCCAGTCAAGCTGCAGCCTGCAGCTTTTATCTCTGGAGGATGTTTTTGTTGTATAATAGAAGAATAATAAAGTTGAAGTTGAAAGCTGAAGAACATCCACACAAACTGGGTGCAACCAATGCATGTATTTATTTCGTGCTTCGCTCGTCGTGCATTCCTCTGCTTTCCCCACTTAGCAGGTCACTGTGTGTGTCAAAGTGCCGGAAAATGCTTAAGCCGCACCAACTAGGCCCCTTTGAAATTCTGCTTGCTGTTAGTATTACACAAATGATGAATGCTACTTAAAACATTACGCTTTAACATTAAATTCATCAGCAATTCCATGCGCCATAAGATTATGAAATAACCTACCAAAAACATTGCTTCATTGTCCAATTATGATACATTCCATCACCAACTAATTGCGCGTTTTCACTGAAGTTGTTAACGAATCTAGATTTGTATATATTATGCGTTATGTATGTATTATGTATGCATTACGCATTACGTTATTCAATATGTGTTCAAATTTTATGCACTATGCATAGTCGTTTGTTTTCTTGTTTTTGATTACTTTTATTTATATGCAACGTTGCGATTTTAGTGCCCCCCTCACACAATGCCTGATGGGCCTGTAATGAGAACCGACAGATAATAAAACCAAGGAGGTATAGGGGACGTTAATTGCGCTGTTTTAAGTGTTCTGTGGTAATTGTGACATAGATGTGAAGAAACTGAATGGAAAGACAACTTTCCGCTGGCAGGGATTGAACCTGCAACCTTCGGATAATGCGCCCGATGCTCTACCAGTTGAGCTACAATGGTGGTGAGCCTGTAAGGTATTTCAAATAAAGATAAGATATCCGATAAAGTTATCGAATTACCCATCGATTCAGCTCGACTTGAGAGCACCTGTATTGGTGGCTTGCCATCCTGAAAACAGAGTGTGTCCGTGTCACTTTTTCTCGTGGCTCAATGTCATGGCCTCCCCCTGCAGGGCCTGGTCCGGGGTTCAACAGGCAGTCCCCTCTCGGCCCGCGAGCTCATCTGGTCTCCGCACCCGTCCACAGTGGTGGACATGGCACAGGGGCGCGTCTGGCAGTGCCCACTACACGTCGGATACCAGGGTCCCCTGACGCGCAAGTGCGTGCAGCCTGTACATTGGGCTCTCGCATGTACAGTCACACTCAATATGACTTGGAACACGGGAGTGCGTGGCCTTGTGAGTTCAAAGATTGCGCGTGGCGTCAACTTGTATTCATTTCAACAACTAAATGAGATTTTCTTATTTGGGTTCATCCCCAAGTGAGAGAACAGCATTTAGTTATGGAAATAAGGGCATGTGGAAGCCATGTGCAGTCCTTGAACTTGTGAGGCCACGCGCTTCCGTGTTCCATGTCATATTGAGCGCGACTGTACAAGGCTATGAGGTTGCGCCCTTGTGGAGGAGTCAGGAATGACATTGACCAACTGGGGTTCCTCACTTTCCTCCTGTAAACAAATACTTTTGTATTCTGCCTCAGTCAAAGTGCAACCACCACAACCATTAATGAAATGCCCCAGAAATGATCGGCAGCAGGACATGGTAGCTGTAAAGGTACTCTGACAGACGGCATCAAACGTCTTAATTGTCACAGTTGACAGGCAGAGCCCACGACAGGAACAGCTGCTCAGCCGTGCTTGAGGCCACTTCACCTTAGCAGTTATAAACTTAGGATTACATATACTTGCCTATTTCCCGTCAAAAATATATGTCATTGAGAGCGCGCATGAACGAAAGACGGGGAATTTTTTCGAGGGGCTCGTTTTTTTTTGTTAGACACAACTGAATGAATCCAACAGACAGTTTGGGCGGGGAGAGCATAGGGGACATTAATTGTTGTCTTTAATTCTTGTGTAGTAATTTAGACGTAAATTGAAATGAATCAAAGTGGATGCAAAATCACCCTTCCCTTCGGTGGGATTCGAACCCACAACCTTCGAATTACGCTTACAATGCCTTACTAATAGAGCTACAACTGAAGGCACTTCCCCGTCCACTTCACTGGGCATTTCTGTAAGTGTAATCCCTAGGAATGTTAGCGCGCATGCCGTTCATGACCTGGGCCAGAATCTCGTGCCCATTATAACAATAAACATTATTGCCGCATGTTATTGGTTGAGGTTCGCGACCCGTGACATAAGCATGAGCCTTAACCAAACGCACGTGGTGAAAAATGTTGCCCTCTTTGAATAGCTCCAAGATCATTGAGGCAAGGAAAGCATGCAAGATAGATGATTGCTGTGCAACGAAACCCCCCCGAATGGGTGCAACTGTCTTTTGGAGTGTACATTTTTCACCACTTGCATTCTGGTGGCCACGTTGCAGGCTGAAGGCCGCACGCACTCCGTCCGCGGAGTCGCACGTGTCGCAGTTTGTGCAGCAGCTGGGACGGGCCCCCACCACTGCCGCAGCTGAGCAGCTGTTGCAGGCCTTCCAGAGGCATCTACGCGTCAAGGCGGCAGCGCTCATCCAGTGCGCCTCCCGCTCCAGGTGATACACTAGCCTGTCATCGTTAACCCTTTCAGACGCCACCTATGAAGAACTGTCTGTAAATGCGTCAAATCGATACAACGTTATTTCAAGGCACTCGATATTCTATTGCAACAAAAATAATATCATAATACACTGATTCGTATATGTTATAGTAATTATTCCCAATTAAATTGTAATTAAATATCTATTTATTCATAAGTCAGTTCATGCCTTGTTTTTGCATAAATAGAATCAAATCTCAGGCTAGAAATATAGTGCGAATTATTTTCCGGTTATGTCAATTTTGAGCAAAGAAAAATCATACTTTAGACATGGCTCGCAGGAAGCGGCACGTCTAATGACTCGTCAAACATGGTAGTGCCTTCAGCAAAGTAATTGTGTGCAACAGTACACTGCAAAACGAAGTTAATTGAAGACAAATTTATTATGCAGGAGGTTCAATTCATTGAAAGCTCTATGTATCTGGCCTTTTCTTAGCCACTAGTCGATACAACTAACAAAAACAAGTGGTGTACACAATTGTGTACATAGCGTGTCAAAGGGTTAAAGGCACATTAAAGTGAAACTGTGAATCGGTTTAGATTGATCATTTGTACTCTGAGAACCATAACATCGTTAATTTCACCACCAAAGGTTTGTTAATACAGGAGAAAATTAAGTTCAAACATTCATTTTTAAATTTCATGCTGAAATACCCGCGCATGACTCCACTGATTTCAAAGCGTATATTTCGTACTTTGGCGACATTGGCTCAACGAAATTTCCTGAAGCTTGGTAATTTAAATCTCTGGCCCCCTCAGAGGACAATGCACTTTATTTTTACTGATTATAAACGACATAGGACCTAGTAGACGCCATCAAAATCTACGACATCATGGCTTTTCGTGCGGAAATTTCCAGGTGGTGTCGCCACCGGCATTTTCTTTTTGCGCATTTTCTCGCTTACCAAGCGTCTTCTCGCGGCAAGCACGGTGATCTTGGAATTGTGGGAGAGTAATTGACTAATATGAGAAAAATCGTTCTCTTCAGTGTTCCTTTAAGGCAAAAGTCTTAGATGCCTCATCAAACACAAAAAGTGACCGTCGGCGTCAACGCGAGTGGTGCGAAAAATCATGTGATGACGTCATCATGACCTCACTTTAACGTCACATAATGTGATATCGCATGATGATGTCATCGCTTGGTACAAAACCCAGACAGTGCAAAACCACGCTAGGTGCAGAAAGCTTTCGGGAGCGGAGGGATCAATGCAATCGACAGAGAAGAAACAGAAGAGGGCTTTCGCCTTTGAGTCATCCTAAGCGAATGCATGAGGGACCCTGTGAGTTTTAAAGGGGCCGTGCTACACTTTTCCAAGTAATCATTGAATGACCTCGTTATTGGAGTTTATTGCCTCACTAATACACTCAAACTTTGATATAACAAACTCGGATATAACGAATTATCGGTTATAACGAAGTAAACGAAGAATAGTCTTGTCATAGATACAGTGTTACAAATAAACGTTTATAACGAATTTTCGGATATAACGAAGTTATTTTTGTGGCAGATGTGACTTTGTTATAATGAGGTTTGAGTGCAGAGTGCCGCAAAAATGTTTAAAATCCATCAAGTACGAGCAGAGTTGCCGGCATTTGTCGCATGCTTCAAGCGCTTTCTCTCTCTTTTTGTCTGTTCGAGCGTGCTGAAAGCTGCACGGGGGGGGGGGGGGCCAACGACAAAGGGGCAAGAAGCTACGTCAGTGCACATCATGACCTTGAGCATTTTAACTTCTTTTTTTCTTTGAATGTGTCCTCTCACTTTCAGTGTGATCACGAGCATGCTAGTGTCACTACGGCGCAATTCTAGCACGCTACAGAGCATGGCGCTGGCACGTGATGGCACCCCGCGGGGGTCACGGTAACTACGCAACACAAGCATTCTGAAATCAGCCAATGGCCGTGCTGTTCCCTCCATTGACTGAGGAGCCCATTGACTGCGTAGTTTGCTGAGAGAAGAGCAAGCAACTTCTAGCTGCCTTTGAAACGCAATTGTAATTGAACAAATAGTACAGTAAACAGGGACACAAGAAGAACAGTAAAACCAGACTGCTCATCTGGTCTTACTGTTCCTTTTATAGCGCAGCTCTCAGGCGCCCGTTCCTGCATTGAGCGGCGTCGTTGTTGTTGGCTGGCATCGGTGTAACCGATAGAGCGAACGAGGTTGAAAAAGAGCGAATGCGTAGTCTGTGGATATCACGAGCCACTGGCCTCTAACCTCGCTTTCCTCCTCCGTCACGTGCGTTGGCTCCTCGATCGGAGCTCATGCGCATGCAGGGCTGGCACACACACTGCAGCTGGCTTCGTTTGTCGTAACGAGCCTGTCAGCGTTTCGCTTGGTTCGTGAAACCTGCAATGCACAGAGTGGTGTACGTAGCACTCGAGCACTGGCAGTTTATGTGGTAATATGTAAGGAATGTTACATTGCTACAACTGCGGATAGCCAAAACTTCAAACACAGTTGGCGTTGGCACAACACTAAGCTGCACTCAGAATTCATATTAGACAGTATCGTAATCGTCGGTGAATTTTTTGTGTCCTTGTTTATTGCACTACTTGTTCAAGTATGAATTGCTGCAAGCTCGCCCAAATTTCAGTTCTTGTAAGCTGAATTGTAAATTTTATCCTTTCCACGTGCAGTGCTATAATATTTGGCTCACGCGTTCACAGGAGCCTCGACTAACGATCGGCAGCGTTTTCCGACTGTGTTCAAAAAGTATTGCAGGGCCCTTTTAAGATGACAAGGAAAGCATGGGGAATAACCTATACATCATGCTATATGATGTCTGACTACAGTAACATAGCACAAACTGGTAAACACACACAAACGATAAATTAGGGGCTCTCCATTTAAGTAACTTATGCCTAAGCCTAAGCTCAATTTTGATGGCATGCCATCTATCGTCCGTGCTATCAACTGGCAAAATGTTCGTGAAATATTGCAGTGTGGGGTGCCTGATGTGGCATGAACAGGTGGGGCCTGTGTGTCCATGGGAGAATGAATATGCATCCAGCAACTCCATGCGCTGCTAGCTTTCATATGGAAAGTTGTTTAGGATGTTCTATTGGCTCTGTCAAATCTTTTTTTTTCAAAGGCATAATGGTTACAGTATTGACAGGGCCTGTTTGGGCTATTTGAACATTTGTTATTTTCAGCAAAGAGAGCAATTTCTGAAGAATTTTATTGAATTCTGTTTCCACACTTGCCCTTTTTTTGGATAGAACGTCTATAACATTCTTTATGTGATCGCACGCTTTGGGATAAGTCACAGTCAATTCCTTGCGGAAACTTGCCCAGTGAAGTTCAGCAGCCTCCTCCCCCCACTGGCCAAAAATGTTGGGAGCCCCGATGACCGGCTGCATTTTGTTCTAAACATGGGTATTGCTGGAATGAACTTCACATGAAGAAACTTCCAAATTTGGATCACGACGATGACGAATAGTTCGACTTCCTCACTCCTGCCGCTCCAAGGAACAGCAACTGCTCCTCCATCAGTTGCCGCTTTTAGTTTTCCGGATATGGACTAACAGACCGACCACAAGTTACGCCAGTGTGCTGTAGGTGCTGCGGTGAGAGGTAGTGGCCTCGTGAAAGCGAGCTGGAAGGCCGTCGAGGTTGTCGCTGTGTTGCGGCGAGGTAGTCGGCACTGTCCAGCGGTCTTTCGTCTTGCTGTGGACACAGCATGTTGACACATAATCCCATCTCACAGTACGGGCATAGTCGATAGATGTGGCCCACTTCAGCACAGTAATAAAATGGGCGCTGGTCGGGGGCATGGCACCTATAGGTCTTCCTCGTGACATTGCGCAGTCCGATAGCAGGCAAGGTGATGGTGGCCAACGATGGACTTGCATAGAACGGTGCCCCAATGGAGGCACGACGAAGGAACCTGACGGTGGGCTTCAGCAGAGCAGCTTGCTGCTGAGGCTTCCAGTGATTCCTGAACTTCACTGCAAGCAACACCAGCTATTTAAGCCACTTAGGGCTGCAACTACAAAAGGTTTCCGCATTTCCGTAGCTGTCCTTGTAGCCTTTGGCTACCTCAGTGATTAGGTTAACACCGGTGGCATCTTCACGGTTCTGGCTTGGTTCACGACTTTGCGAGGATTTCTGGTACCTAAACACAGAAAAATAACAAAGAAAAACGAGCATTCGTGTCATTACAAATAAGTACATCCCTTTAAAGTCAACAAACAAAACAAAAGCACCAAGACAACACTTTAATGAAGGACTTCTGCTCATAAAGGTTTGTGGACATTAGTTAACAACTTGTCCATTGGTGTATTTGTTTTTGTAAAGAACATTTCTTGGGGATTCATGGGAGAAAAGTGTAGTCCCTATTTTCTGCGCTAGTATGCAATATTTTCCTGTCATAAAAGCACAGGTAATGTTATGAAAGAACAGAAATTTGGATTTATTAGTGTTAATTCTGCAGCATCTATTGACGAGTTTGCTGTTCCAGGCACGAGGTCTTTGCGGATAAAGCCCCATGGGCTGCATAGGGTGATTTCTGGCAACCAATGAAACGCCTCCCAGCCACCAGAAACAACAACTGGCCTTGTCATTACATGCACTTGTTGATGATCTCTGCTGTCATTCACGCATGACCTTTACTAGCAAAGAGACCCGCTTCCACTTACTGCGTAATTGCCGACCACAAGCATTGTTTAGCTCTCTGAAAAAAATGTACCCAAGAATGCAGCACGTCACACATGGATCTAACTTGTCACATTCCTAGTTATACAGCTGTGAAAGAGAGTGAAATGTCAAGATCTAATCTGCAACCGTTCCCATTCAGTCATGCCCCGTACATGTGCAGTTAATTAAATGTCATTGCTCTCCATTTACGAGCTTGGAGCTGCGCGTTGTAATGATTATTTTCATTATTTTTGTACCATTTTTCATCGGCTCAAACTAAGCTGCCTCGTCGCTATCGCTGGGATCAGCCACTCGATGGAAGAAACAAGATATAAAAATGATTAAACAAAATAGGTTGTTACGGTATGCAAGCCCAGCTTAGTGTTTAAGCTTTTATCAGCCGTTTGAAGCAAAGGGAAATGTCCTATTTGCATGTTACACTTGGTTATGTTCACCGAGGGCTTGTTTTGTCTTTGTTGCCTGTCTAAATGCACATTTTTTTTTTCGTGGCTTTCAAAACAACGTGGCCTTCCATTCAAAAAGCTTTGAGGCCTTTTAGGTTGTGATGGGTGCGCATCGGTGGCATGCCTAAAACATGGGTGTACTTGAGTTTTACGTGCATGTAAACTTGCGCCGAAACCTATAACTTGCAATGCTGACAGATTGTTGTGTTGAAGTGGCTTACGTCGAAGATCTGTGCCGCGGACATATGGAACGAATAAGCCACAGAAAGGATGGCTATTCTTGCGCAAAGAAATCCCTCATTATTTCTTTGCACAAAAACAGCCATACTTTCTGTGGCTTACACTAGACCAGGAATGTGTACTTGTAGTACTGTACATATGGGATGTTGTTCCCTTGCCAGACTGTTTGCTGTGTAAGTGCCTCTGGCATAGTAATATGTAATATGTCGCAAGGGGTACTGTAGACGGTGCATAGTACCGGGCCCCTTATAATCGTAGCTCTACACAAGCTGCATGGATTTGCAGCAATATGCAGATGCTGCCAACAGTTCTTGCGAACTTCTAAAACTTGCGTCGGCAGAACGACGCACCTTCGCTTCGCCACCGTGCGTCAGTAGAGAGAAAGTGAAGTCTGTTTTCTCGTTAGCTGGCCACGCGTGGACTTTTTCCGCGTTACTCCGAATAACTTGGCCGCTGAATGGAGCAGGAAAAAAAAGGGCGCGCTCACATTTTCTTCACGTCAGCCTAGCCTTTGCGCGCTCGCGTTTTTCACTTTCCTCCGAATGCTGGCGGAAAGGTTCCTAATCGTCTTGGCGATGCCAGCGGCCCGAGGGAGGCAAGCCAGGTAATCGGCCGGGTTGCGTCGTCGGAAAAGTCATTGACGCGCGACCGTCGACCAGTAGTAGTGTACTGCAAGCGCAGTGTTGTGTTTTCGGACGCAGCAAGGCCTGCCTGTTTGGCGCATTTCTTGGCAAGCAGGGTTTCGCGGAGGTCAATCAAGCAAAGCGCCGGTATCCAAGGTTTGGCCTTGAAGAGTGCGCCGTGAAAGACTTTCCATCGCGACCTCGCACTGACATTTTCCTGCTCATTAAACGTCTCTTTTCTTGCTTTCGGTTTCTCGCAGGCGAGCCTTGTCCGCCAAGTACCTGCAGTCGGTGCTGGCTGTGCCGTACCTGTCCGATTTCTTGGTCATCCTTGCAGAAGCCGAGAAACTGCGACCGGGGCTCTCACGCTACGTCTTACCGCCGACCTGACGACCGCAACGCACGATCTAGCTCTTCTCAATCGTAGCGCGTTGAATAAAAAGAATCCTTTCTCGATAGAGCACTTCCTCCGCCTTGCGTTTCTTTCCTCATCACGTGTGAAAGAAGAAGGCGGCTTCTCTCCGTGGAGGAGAAAGCCGTCTGACCGGTGTGTGTGCGAGTGTGTGTGAGTGCGCACAGGTGTGCGCGTTGTGTTGTGCGCCGCCGTCGCAACGTCCCTAGTCGTAGTCGTAGTCTTCGTAGCGCGCTAGGGGTCCGGCGAGCGAGCACGACGGGCAAATCAGCTGACGGCCCGCAGTCGAGAACATGGCGGCCGCCTGGAGTAAGCTCCTCGAACAGCGACGGCCCGCCGTTGTTGCCGGCACCGTAGCCCTCATCTACGCCTGGTCCTACTTCAGGTTTCTCAGGAAGCAGAAGAGGTGAGCCCCCTGCCGAATGCCGCCGCACGCGAACTGCCGGGTAGCGCCGCGCTTATTATTATGGTTTGTGAGCTATTCGTGTATCGAGGCGTGCGCTCAAGCACGGGCTGGGGAGCAACCGTAACTTTCCTAGTTCCTCCGGCGAATCTTTTTTCCATCGGCGCGTGTCGACCGTGAGAAGATGACGGTCCCCGTGGAGGATCGAAAACAAAACGACTTGCCTTTTTCTGAGAGGAAGTAATCAACGTCGTGGTCGTGACATTCGTTACTCGAGGCCGGTCCGATAGGCGAAACTCACTTAACGGAACCAAGTGCCTTATCTCGATTACATGCGCGCGGCGTTTTATGGTTTGGAAAGGAGTGCCGATTACGGACGTTGATACCGTACGGGACATTCGTAGCTCGGCTAACTGGGTGACGCAATTATCCTGTCAAAGTGACATTACCGTCTATTTCTCCGTCCCTGTAGGAGTCGGGAACTTGCTGCAGCAGCGCTTGTTTTCGACAAGGTGAGTTTTGTTGCTTGACCGGCAAGGGCGCGGGCCTGGGGCCTGCGCCGACAGCTGTAGATCTCGGGGTTTTCTTAATCGGTCTCTTGTTTTTGGCCGCATCGCAGAAAGATGCCAAGAAGGAGAAAGCGCACGTGGACCGCGAATTCTTCAGGTGAGATGCCGACGAGCTCCTATTCACGATCAACAAGTTCATATGTTTGCGTTGTTGCTTCTTTCGCGCTGCAGACAGCTGGGCAGCCTGCTCAAAGTCGTCATACCTGGTGTCTTCACACCAGAGGTAAGGTCCTTGCATTTTTTTACAAACTAATACGAGTGTCACATGATTCACCTAGCTTCGGTCGCGATCGAGCGCAGCTGGGATCGAGTTCCTTTATCGTGATTGGCTCATTTGTGGAAGGTGCTGAAAGAAGCCAATCGCGTTCGAGAAACTCGATCACGATCGGGACTCGATCGCAATCGAAAGCAAGCGCGCGTTTAATCGCGCGTCAGACTGGAGAACATAATTGCCGTTGACAGCTAGCCAGATCATCGAACTGCGCAGCACAAGCGATGTTAAAGGGAAGATTTGTATGGCCTGGAATCCTAAACGGAGAATCACTTATAGGGAAATTTTCACGCATCACTTGCATTCTAACCTCGCGCATGGGAAAGCTTGGCAAATGCACCTGTTCTTGGCAGCATCCGCTGCTTTGATTGCCAGTAGTTGCCAGTTTTCCTCAAAAAGGCTGCCTATTGAAATTCGTTACTACTAGTATGCCACTTTGCCATGTAATATTGCGTGATCACTCCGCGGCAAATGCTTGATAACCGATTGCCTTGGTGCAATATATGTGTAGCAGTTCCCTCATTTGCTATTAGTATTGATATGTCAGTAGCGCACTTAGTTAATACCTTATTAGATGCTGTCGCCATTATCAAGGTTGATTAGAATCGAGTGCAATCAAAACAATACCCGTATGTGTTTTACACATGGTATTGGAGCACTGCCAAGAGATGTGGCCAGCATTTCTGCTTTCCAGGGCAAAGTTCCTGCAGCCCCTTTTAATGTTACGGCAGCTTGTGTTGTTCAGTGGCACAAAAAGAAAAATTCAGATTCTTAAAAGCTGTTCACGTTATGGATTATGATGAGGTTTACGTTATGCGTTCATTCTCGTTGCGCGTGTTGTTCACACAACTTTCAACTAGTTTAATATTACAATTTACAAAGTTTAATTCGTTTATTTATTTATCTGAGCTTAAGCGGGACCGTAGAGTGTCTTACAGCAGCCCCACTTTGTCACACGTGTCATGGAAGTTACGTTAATTACAGACTAAGTGGATGATTAACTTTGCATCCCTGTTTTGAGGAAACAGGTGGGCTTGCATTCTTTCTATCGCTGTTCCCAAGGGCAACGTGGGTTCATCCACGTAGACGTCAGCTTGTTACGAGAAGTGGCCTGGGATTGTCCCGTCATGTCTCGACTTGGAATGCCCACGTTAGACCAGACGGCCGAGGGTATAGAGACGTGGCAATGTGCCAAATGTAATTCTGATCCTTTCCAGTCGTGGGCAGAAGGAAGTACTGCCCCGTAATGTGCGCTGGCATTTAATTATCTTGGTCATTGGTCTCTCATGCTTGTGAAACAGTCACAAAAGAAAGAAATAGCCTTGCCTGGTGTCACTTGTGCGCGCTGAAACTTTAGTGTCATCACACTTTTCGCATGCTCAGGATCACGAGAAGTGCACAGCTGCAAAACAGGCGAATAGTTTTCACAAATGGCATGAGAAAAGACATAGATGAGCAAGGAAACGATGAGCACTTGCTTATTCGTGTCTTCTTTTTCGCACCATTTATGAATTAAAGAGGTATACACACCAGCTTGGGTTCGATGAAGAATTTTTACTTATTCATACTTGCAAGAATTAGAAAATGTGCCCTGTGTGAAACACTCAACTTATCTACGATAAGCCGTTTCTCTTCTCGTTCCGAAGCTTCTGCGTAGGGCTGCAATCTCAACAATCGGCAAGTGTGCAAAATTACTTTGACTGAAGGTTCTATTGCAACATTTATATGACCTAGTCAACATAGGTGGCGATAAACATGCATTGCTTACACATGCCAGGCTAACTAGAGATAAACATGATTTGACTGAAGCATTCGTTGATATTATTTCTTTCCACATGCAATGCGAGACTGGAATCATTTTGCCAGAGGAGCTCTGAACTGTACATCCATGTATTATATACCAAAAATTGTTCAATATTATTTTTTGTTTCTAACCTAGCAGTGGCAGCCTGTCTTCTACCACCAACTATTCTATTCTTTTTTAAGTTATTTTTCTAGATACTTATTTTCTGCGTTGATTCCTTAATCCTACACTGCCCGCAGTCAAACTGAGGCTAGCATTGTGGGTAAATAAATAAATAGATTGCACATTGATGTGTTGGCTGATCTGTTGTGCGCCTCCCAGTTTGGCTACATGCTGTTGGTGGCCAGCTCGCTCATTGGCCGGACAGCTGTGCGACATCTGGCTCATCCGCAATGGCACCATCATCGAACGAGCCATCATCTCGCGGAACGTGTCGCTCTTCAAGGACACCCTGCAGGCGTTCATCTTCACCATGCCCATGGTGGGTGCAACACTCTTCCTCCTCACCTCATCTTTCGCGCACACTTCAGAAAAAGGAAAAAAGAAAAAACGGTAGACCCTTGTTGCACGGAACGTCTATGGAACTGTAGAATGTGTTCCAGTTGACAAGAGTTCCAGTTGATGAAAAAGATGTGCAGAAATGTAGCACCTGCGGCACTACCTGTCATGCAATCTCTTAGCATCATTAGGTATGTTAAGCATAAGAAAACGAATGTATCAGCTAGTTTGTTCCATGGTAATGGGTGCAATGGATGGATATTGAATGAACTAAGGTTTGCTAGCATCTGTTTTAACATGATCTGGGGTGGGATAACGCGCAGTTAAGCATGTGGCATCTTTGTCACTGTTTGTTAGAGATGGCAATCTAGATAGATGAGTAGGTGTCGCAAAAAGTATATTTTAGGTTGCATCTGTTTCGGGAAAGTGCTTTAGAGCTTGCTGTGGTAGTTCTGTTCACAGAGAGTTGCAAAAGTTTCATTTACGATGAATCGAAGTTTTTTGCATTACCCAAATACAAAACCAACCAATCAGAGGGCTGTTCTGGTCAAATGAATTCTATTTACCGAGGTTCTACTGTTGGGTCAGTGTGTTTCTATCGACGTTCCATTGCCGTTGATGAGGTCCCGGTGATATCGTAAGCAAGGAAAACAAGCCAACTGGGCACTTTTGCTGCCTAGTGAGCTTGATGTGCATGCCAGAATACTTTTAATGGAAAGTAGCAAGTATTTGTTATTGATCTTACTGTCAGCTGGCCAAAAAAATGGTGGGCAGTTTGCATTAAGTCGTGCAAGGCTTGGCACAGCGAAGCACGGACCCGTCGCCGCTCTTACTCTCCTGTCGAGCTACATACACGTCTAGCATTGAGATGCATGGCTTCCTCCTTGGGAGTATGCAGGCAGGCTATGCACTATAGAGCGGAGGTTGTGTGCGATGTCTCCGTCGACGGGCGTGTTTTAGCTACTGCGCATGCACAGCTTGACCAAGTGGTGCGGTATCTGGTCACTGGATGACATGATGCTTGCTTCCTCTTTCTTTTTTTTTCTTTCTCTTTCTTTGTTGATCTTCTCTCTTGATCTCTTGCTTTTTTTTCTCATTCTTTCTGTGCTAAGTTTTACTCTCCCCCCTCCTCCTCACCATCAGATCTCTTCTCCTCACTCTCAGTTCCCTTTCCCACCCTCTTGCTACACTATGCTATACAAGGCTATGCTATGCTCTGCTAGTGTGCCTGGATAGCCGAGTCATTAGGCCGCTCACCTTTGTATCGAGGTTAGGCGGGTTCGAATCCCGCCTCGTGAAGAATTTCTTTTTCGGCAAGAATTTTTCTCTTTCTCCTTCTTTATATCTTTCTTTGTTTGTTTCTCTCTCTCTCTCTTTCTTTCTTTCTTTCTTTCTTTCTCTCTCTCTCTGTGCTCATTCTTGGGCAGCCGCGCAGTGGTACATTTGCTCAACAGCTTTGCTGTTAAGATCCTGCTGTTGTTGTTGTAGTGGACCCTGGCTAGTATCGGGTGGTATTCATTGCAGTATTCATTGCAATGTCCCTTGGTATTCATAAACGGTTATGGAGTGTTTTATTGCTTGTGTTTATGTGTAATAGGGGGAGCATGCCACTAAACATTACTAATGTGTTTTTGCTTGTGCAGTTGCTTGTACCGCACAAAACCTGACACAAAGTACATCCTTTTTTTTGTGTGTGTGTTTTATATAATTTTTACGTTTGCTTTTGTTTCTATCAAGCTTGGGCCCTGTTCAAAGAACTGCCCATTAAGGCTTACTTTTCTAAACGCTGATGTGTACACACGTGACGCTTGTTGTGTGAAGTGCAACTGCAAATTTACGCAAGATTAAGGAGAGATACCCGCAAACCGTTATCGGAACACTGGTCTTGACTTGTGTTGTTTTACACATACCTGTGTCCAAATCTGTGACTGATTTGTATCTTTCTTTTCTTTTTTTTTTAAAGCTTTCCATGGTCAACAACCTCCTTAAGGTAAGACAACTTCAGAGGTTATTTCCATGCCACGTCTGAACAGAAATAAAAACGAAGAGAATGCATGAAACCTTTGCTGTTCTGTTTATCGTATACAGGCGCCTGTGTGACTTTGTGCATGGTCAAATAGTGTAAAATCATTGGTGACAACCACTGCATTTATAGGGGCCCTGCAACACTTTTTCAGCATGGTCAGAAAATGCTGCCGATCGGTAGTCGAGGCTCCTGAGTACATGCGAGCCAAACATTATAGCGCAGTGTGCTGCCTGGAATTTACAATTAATTCTCAAAGTCAGCTAGGAATCGTTCCCTCTTCTTTCTACAAATGATGCCACATACCCAAATTCATGGCCACTGGCTGATTTGGGCATCGTGAGCTGCAAATTATCGTGGCCGCCGCGGGAGGCCTCCACGTGCCCGCGCTCGTGATCACACTGAAAGTAAGCCGCACCTTCCAAGAAAAAAAAAGTGCTTAAAGTCATGACATGTGCGTGACGTAACTTCTTTCCCCCGTGCCGTCCCTCCCTACTTAGCTTCCAGTGCGCTCATCGAGATGAGAGAAGAGAGAAAGCAGTTACAGTGTGCGACAAATCTCTGTATCTCCGCTCGTACTTGACTGTTTCTAAAAAATTTTGCGGCGGTCGATTCGTGAGGCAGTAAGCTCTTTCAATGAAATCATTTGATGGTTACTTGGAAAAGTGTTGCAGGGCCCCTTCAAGGTGTCTCAAACACATCTTGAGGCACTTCTAGTGATTGGGCCCTTGCTGCAAACTGTAATATGTGCAGAGCACTTTAGCAGAAAGGGTTGAGAGGTACTAAACATTCTTTGTTTGCACACAAGACTAGTATGTTATCATTCAGTGGGCTCCCTTTTCGATTTTTATAGCAATTTTTTTTACATATATTTCAAGTAGCTTGGTGGGGGCCTTCCTACTATGCTGGACAGCATGTTGTCTGATTATCTCGCATCTCTTGTCCCCGTGAGATTTGATGCATGCCACTGCGGCATCAGCTTAGTGGCTACAGCATTGCACTGCAAATCACGAGGGCACACGCTCAATCACCGTTCACGGTGGCTACATTTCAAAATGGGTGAAATAGAAGAATGCCAGCATACTTGGATTTAGGCGCACGTTTAAACCTTTCAGACGCCACGTACCTATGAAGCACTGTCTGTGAATGCGTCAAATCGATACAGTGTGTCAAGGTACTCAATATTCTGTTGCAACAAAAATAATGTCATGATACACGAATTTATCTGTGTTACAGTAACTATTCCCAATTAAATTGTAATTAAACATCTATTTATTCTGGAGTCATTCGCACCTTGCTTTTTGCTAGGGGTGTGCGAATATTCGTAATTTCGAATATTTTTCGAATAGTGTTTGCTATTCGATTCGATTCGCACTGGAATTTTACTATTCGAACTATTCAAACTTCTAAAAACAAATACAGTCAACGTCCGATTGAAAGTGACCCCTTCAGATTTTCAATATGCTCCACCTCATTACACTGTCGTATTGCGGCAAAGCTGCCTTTCAAGATCCGTTAAGGTCGAACTTTGCCAAAACACAGTCAACGTCCGATTGAAAGTGGCCCCTAGATTTTCAATACGCTTCACCTCATCACACCCTGGTATTGCGGCAAAGCAGCCTTTCAAGCTCCGTTACGGTCAAACTTTGCCAAGAGACAGTCAACGTCCGATTGGAAGTGGTCCCTAGATTTTCAGTGTGCTTCACCTCATCACACTCCCGTATTGCGGCAAAGCTGCCTTTCAAGCTCCGCTATGGTCGCAAATGCATTAACCAAAAAAAACGCTGGTTGCAACCTGGAGACGAAAGATGTGACAGAGGTGGGGGCTCAATTAATGCTGTTTTAGACCTGAAATTTGAGCAGGAAGTCCAAAAAGTCAGACGCCGAAGCTTTTTAGCATCCAAAATTTCAGATGTTCTTATATATTGACGTCTACGAGGCAGATTTGGAACTATGGACTTGAAGGGAGCACACCCTTGTCTGCCACATCAGTTGGGCTTCCACAGAAGTTGAAAGAAGAGGAGAGGCTGAGGAAATGGCACCTTTGCCTCTCACGTGCAAAGTGTTGTCGGCAACGCTTTGGTTGCACCAAATCATGTACATAAATAGAATTCGGCCTCTACATTGCCTCATTCTTGATAAGACAACTATGAAACACCACCCCGCCAGTGCTTCTTCAACCTAGCGAAAACACTTTCATGTTGCTATATCATAATACTATGCTTAGGAATCCTCTCTAACTTTTTTCTGCACATTCCCTTCGAAGTATTAGAGAAATATCCGAAAAATATTCAATTCGATTCGCACTCACACTTCAATATTCAAATTCGCTTCGCACCCAAAATTTTGCTATTCGCACAGCTCTACTTTTTGCATAAATAGAACCAAATCTCAGGCTAGAAATATGGTGCGAATTCGTTTTGGGTTATGTCAATTTTGAGCAAAGAAAATTATACTTTAGAGGTGGCTCACAGGAAGCGGCACTTTGAATGACTCGTTGAAAGTGATAGTGCCTTCAGCAAAGTACTCGTATCCAACAGTACACAGCAAAATAAAGTTAAACGAAGACAAATTTATTATGCTGGAGGTTCAATTCATCCATAGCTCAATGTGTCTGGCTCTTTCTTATCCACTGGTCAATACAACTAACAAAAACAAGTGGTGTACACAATTGCGCTCATAGAGTGTGTCAAACGGTTAAGAACTCCAGGTGGTCGAAATTGACCCCCCCCCCCTACAGCGTGCATCAGAATCATGATGGACCTCAGTACGAAGTAATTCCTTAATTATTTCATTTTTAAGTTCTTTACCCTGACCCTGCCTTAGTCTCTGGCTTCATTACAAAAGTCGTAGAGGTGGATCGTGTGACCTTGATGGAAGGAAAGGGTCGTTGATTACCCTCGCAGTACGGGCTGAGCGAGCTGCGACTTCGCTTCCGGTCTCGACTACACCATGCCCTGTACAAGGAGTACCTGAGCGGCATCACCTACTACCGGATGAGCAACCTCGACAACCGCATCGCCAACCCGGACCAGCTGCTCACACAGGCAAGTGGGCAGTGTTCCTTATCGTCACCGGTCTCTCATTATCTTACAGCAAAGTTGTATATGGCTGGGAGGTAGAAAAATGTGATGGTCCGTGAGCGCACAAAAACGATAATGAAGAAGCAATGCTAGCGTATGCTACGTCGAATGGCCTCTGCGCTTGCACTAATTTCTCTTCAAGTTTTGTTAGCATATATAGCTAGGGATAACACCCGCCGCAGCATAAATCGCTACGCACAAGATCTTTTAGGTAATATCCTTTAAGCTAACATCACTAAACGCAAAGTTTTAAGCATGCACCTCTTAAATGTGGTGATGGAGAAATTAAAAGCTACGACAGAAGACGCTTCGATAGATCCCAGCTTGTGATAAACACTGGGGCCGCACGTTTCGGCATCGCTGGTTAGCCATCTGTATGGAGTACTTCGGTGGTTTCTTTTTCTCTGATTTTTTCTTGCTAGGGCTTTTGTCGCTAATTAAGTTGGAATCAAGTTTGTCCTTATTCACCGTGAAGTGGCGTTGGTTAGTACATAACCAGAAATCATGATAAACTGTCACCTTGCAACACTTCAGAATAAAGCAAGAAAAACTGCATAAGACAACACAGTAAGCCTGTAGAAAATGGCCTGGTCCTGTTCTTTCTCTTTTCTTTACCTTTTAAACCGAAAGCTTTACTGGCCTAGTCGAGCGCATTTCACTGTGTATCTCCGCCTGGCCTTGAAGCGAAGAATGGATACCCCATGACAAGCCGCGCAAAATTTAGTTGTAGCATTGCGGATGTGCACAAGCATACAGCGAACGTGTTCGTCAGCTCGTCTGTCCACCTCTCCGAATGCCCTTCCTCAGCGTCCGAGGTGAAAACGCAAGGAGCGCGTGCATCTGCTAGCAGAGGAGCACACGAGCGCGAGTGTCTGTTGGCGCTTTAGGGGCCTGGCGTTTCTCACGTCGACGGTGGCGGCGACTTCGGAAACTGACAAAACGACGGTAGTGAGTGTAAGCAGTGCGGAACATTCGACTAGCCATATCGTTCGGTTGGCAAACTGTGCTTCAGCTACGAGGGTAAATAAAGCATAACCAAGTGAACAAGCATTCACTTGCATAACTAGGCCTAGCCAAGCTAAGCCATTTTTTATTGTGTGCTGTGCTTTTGTATTTGCGTAATGTATACACCAACATTTCTACATCAATCACATCACACACACATTCAATAAAAATTTAGTTTTTGTAAGAAATCAGTGCTGCAATTATAGGCAATAAGGATTTTTGTAAATTGTGCGCAAGTGTTTGAGGGGACACTTCCCTAACGTGAGTGCTCTTCGGTAGAATCCCGAGAATTCAAGATCTCTTAAATTCGAACTGCCTGGCTGGTCCCAGCAATGTTGTATGAATTTGAACATACACCTGACAAGAATGTATCGTGCAGGGTGGTTCTGGCTGCGGTGCGCTTCACGATATTTCCATTTCTGTCAGAATTCACAGAAAAAGAACACTCGGGAAATTTGCTGAGTCTGTTTACGGGCTGTACGCATTTCGCGGTCTCGCCTTGAGCGTACGGAGGGAGCCACGGCCCGCAGTTGGATGACCTGACAGATACGTAGCCGCCTTGTCCACAGCATGTAGTTGAAGCATTATCGCAAGCGTGTTATGGATGAAAGTGTCACCGAGATCGCCCTTGCATTAGTTAACAAATTATAACGTACACATGTGACCCAGACTGCCGCAGCGGCGATGATATTTCGCAAATGAGTCACATTCTCGCCGTCAAGATACCTCATGTTTTGATGAGGTTCTCAGAGCTAGAGCTGCATGTCAACATGGCTCTTATATGTTCATTTCAGAGTCCCTCTCACAGCCACTGCAAATTCCTCTGTTGCGGCCGCCGCTTGTAAACATGCGGGAGGTGCCCCGACGTGTGGTGCTTGGAGGCAGCTCTTGCACCTGCTGGGCCAGTTGTCACTCGATCATAGAGGGTGGTAGCGCGCTTCAAGCTGGGCCGGCAGGGCGGAGCCTACGAGCTGCGATGTCGCTACAAGGGCCCTAAATATATCGACGCTGCCTACCGCTGTTTACAAACATGGAGTAGGTCTATAGGCAAGAAGTAATGAGATTTCCTACATAATGTCCAAGGGCAGAGAGCATGCTCGCATGCAAGTGCAGTCTTCTGCGCTGTTTGCTTAGAGATGCAACCTCATTATAACAAGTCACATCTGACACGAAAATGGCTTTGTTATATCCAGAAATTCGTTATAAACATGTATTAGCAGCAGTGTGTTGGTGCCACGGCTATTCTTCAATAACTTCGTTAGAACAGATAATTTGTTATATGCGAATTCTTTATATTGAGGTTTGACTCTATATCAGCCCTATTTGTGTGATCATGTGTACAGAAAGCCGGTGTGATGGTGATCGTGATATCGCTGGTCTCATTGCTTCCCGCTGATATTACAGACTCCTGTATCCTGGAGTCGACCCTCATGCAACATTATTAAAAAAATTGCAAGGGTGTACACGAAGATGACACAGGCATTCACTGTTCAGTAATGCATGGTAAGGCTGATAGTAGTATGCCGTACTGTGCAGGTCATCGGGTGCTGTATTTAAAGGGGCCTCTTTAGCTCGAACTCCATTTTATTCAAACAAACTTCCATTCCCCCTGGAATTCGAATTAATGAGCTCCCACTGTATCATTGTAATGACCATTCGTCACTCCTTTCTCTTCCTTTCGCGAGAGTCAAGTGTCTTTAACCATAACCAAAGTGTACCTGCGTTTCCTTAGTGGTTTAAGATGAATTCTTTCCGCTTCTTGATGGTTGACTTCTTCGTTGCTTGAGCCACATGTCCCCGCTGTCACTTGACGGACCGGTCTTCACTTGTTGATAAATGCCGGTCTCCTCTCCTCCTGCTAGCTGTCAAGGCTTATATTTCTCGCCTCTGCTCGACCAAACCCCCAACACCATCGTTAATGAAATAGAAAGGTGCAGTCTACGCACTTGACCCCAATAGCTGTACAGAATATTGAAGATTTTATTACTAAGTAGTACGCTAGCATTTCCCAGGTGTTGTGCTGGCACGAGAAACTCGAAGGTGCAGCGAGGTTGACGCAGGCTTGCTCGCAAGCTGGCTTGTTGAGGCAGAGCCAATGCTCTTGCATCACACACTATAAGGCAGCAGTGTAAGCAAAAGCTCACCCATGCTGAGATAGCATGGGTGAGCGTTAATCATTTCAGGATTCACACTAACTCGCATTCACACTGCTGACTACTTGCGTCACACCCATGGAGTAAGATAAGACAGGAGCGCTCATAGAGTTTCCTATAGATACACTGGCGTGGCGCTTCAGTCAGCATGGGAATGATGGGTAGTACACAGATTTATCTAAACTTCATCCTTTCAGCTCTGTTTGGCTCCGCGTTGCCTGCATCTGCTTTGTCACAAGATGAATTTAAGCCAAAGTCAGCACTTCCACTTCACCACTTTAACCTTTTTAGGCTCACCAATTCAAGTCTGGTCACGAGGTTTACAACGGTCCATTCTTTTATCCTAAATGAATGCCAAAACACAGCAATAAACAAAGCCTAGTTTGAAGCCGTAAGTACGAAGATTAGGTAAATCCGTGTACTACCCATCATTCCCATTGTGGCTGAACGATCTTAGCGCCGGAGTTCCCTCTAGGTAAATGTAGGAAACTCTATGGGAGCACTAACTCCACTCATTGGGAAGGAACTAGGCTTGTGCGAATAGTACATTTTAGGTTCGAAGTGAATTCGAAGCGAATAGTGATTTTGGTCGAATAATTTCGAATCGAATTTGAATAGTATATATCGCACATTATTAAAAAAAAACTAGCATATTTGTCATGACCCAACCAAGCTGCATTTAATTGTAACAAGGCATGTGCAAATGTAATTATTTTTGGTTCAAAGGAAGTGGAAGCAACTTTGAATAGTAGCAGGATTTGGCTTTCGCTAGAATGCAAGTGATAACCTGTAAAGTATGTTACATTTTAAAATTTACTACACTTGGAGCATATAAGCTGGTACAACAAGTAAAAAATGATGAATCGATGTGAGGGTAATATGTTCATTTAACCTTGAAGTGGGGCTTCGCGGTAGTGCGGATTTTCCCTGGAAAGGTGTATCCATGGTGTAGCACCCCTCTACTGCAGTGAAACCACCCTTACAGAAGATTACAAGCGGACAGTGCGGATTCTTTCTGGAAAGGTGTATTCACGGTATAGCACCCCTGCACTGCAGTGAAACCACCTTTACAGGGTCCTCATATGCGGTCTAATATACACCTATTCGTTCATTTCGAATACTTCGAAATTTTCAATAACTTAAATTCGAATCGAAGCGAATTCGAATACTGTATTATTCATTCGAATATTCGAAGAGCTCGAATGTTCGCACAAGTGTATTTGCGTGGCATCCGAGTCGGCACTCCCGTTCACTTACTCTATGGTGCCACCTGCACAGGATGTGGAGAAGTTCTGTGGCTGCCTGACCGATCTCTATTCCAACCTGAGCAAGCCGTTGTTGGACATTGTGCTCTACGTGCGGTGGCTGTCGGTGGCCATTGGCCAGGAGGCACCCGGTGCCATGCTGCTCTACCTGCTGTTTGCGGGGGTCATCCTGACGCGCATGCGACGTCCCGTCGGCCGCATGACCATCGAGGAGCAGAAGCTCGAGGGCGAGCTGCGATACGTCAACTCGCGCCTCATCACCAACAGGTGAGCAGAGAGATTTCCAGAAAAACATTTTTGTTTTGAACTGTGGCGAAAAGGAAATAAATTTGATACAAGCCAGCTAGCCCTGTTTGGGTCCTGATGTGTTTTAAAGATCCATCTTCGTAGGAAGTGCAAAACTACACACAGGGACAGGAAGAAAGAAAGAGACTACACAAGTTTTTGCGTGTAGTTTTGCATTTCCTACGAAGATGGATCTGTGCCAACTAGCCCGGCCTACTCGTTTATTAAGTGTTTTAAAGTAGGGGTGTGCGAATATTCGAAATTTCGAATATTTTTCGAATAGTGTTTGCTATTCGATTCGATTCGCACTGAAATTTTACTATTCGAACTTCCCAAAGACAAATGCAGTCAACGTCCGGTTAAAAGTGACCCCTTCAGATTTTT
Organism: Rhipicephalus sanguineus; assembly: GCF_013339695.2. NCBI lineage: Eukaryota > Metazoa > Arthropoda > Arachnida > Ixodida > Ixodidae > Rhipicephalus > Rhipicephalus sanguineus. The sequence goes on along the minus strand of NC_051184.2, from coordinate 81,533,561 downwards.
AATATGCTTCACCTCATTACACTCTCGTATTGCGGCAAAGCTGCCTTTCGAGCTCCGTTACGGTCGAACTTAGCCAAGAGACAAAGTCCAATTGGAAATGGTCCCTAGATTTTCAGTATGCTTCACCTCATCACACTCCCGTATTGCGGCAAAGCTGCCTTTCAGGATCCGTTACGGTCGAACTTGGGCAAGAGACAGTCAACGTCTGATTGGAAGTGGTCCCTAGATTTTCAATATGCTTCACCTCCTCACACCCCCGTATTGCGGCAAAGCTGCCTTTCAAGGTCCGTTACGGTGAAACAGCCAAAAGACAGTCAACGTCCGTTTGGAAGTGGTCCCTAGATTTTCAATATGCTTCACCTCATCACATCCCCGTATTGCGGCAAAGCTGCCTTTCAAGCTCCGCTACGGTCGCAAATGTATTAACTCAAGAAAACGCTGCTTCCAACATGGAGATGAAAGACGTGGCAGAGTTGGGGGCTCAATTAATGCTGTTTTGGACCTGAAATTTGGGCAGGAAGTCCAAAAAATCGGACGCCGAAGTTTTTTAGCATCCAAAATTTCAGATGTTCTTATATATCGACATCTACGAGGCAGATTTGGAACTCCGGACTTGAAGGGAGCACACCCTTGTCCACCACATCAGTTGGCCTTCCACAGCAGTTGAAAGAGGAGGAGAGGCTGAGGAAATGGCATCTCTGCCTATCACGTGTAAAGTGTTGTTGGCAACACTTTGGTTGCACCAAATCATGTACATAGATACAATTCGGCCTCTACATTGCCTCACTCTTGATAAGAACGACAACTATGAAATATGACCCTCTCAGCGCTTCATCAACCTAGCGAAAAGAAACACTTTCATGTTGCGATCTCACAAGAACATACTTAGGGATTCTCTTCAACTTTTTCTGTAATTTCACTTCGAATTATTCGAAAAATGTTTGAGAAATATTCGAAAATTATTCGAAATTATTCGATTCGATTCGCACTCAATCTTTATTATTCGAATTCGCTTCGCACCCAAAATTTTGCTATTCGCACAGCTCTATTTTAAAGGTTGTGATGCTTGCGGAAGATTTGTAGAGTTATGCCTAATCGGGTTAGACATAGGTGTGAAATAGTTTGTGATTGTCATATTAGGCAGTTGAATCACCAAGTTTGATGTGAAACACCGCCCTAGACGCCTGGAAGGCTTACTGCTGCAAAATTTCTTGTCTAAATTGGTTATGGATGAGCAGTTTATGCTATTGAAGCAATTTTGGCAAAGGTTCAAGGCTAGTGATTGTGTAAGTTATTTTAAGCAGCTATTAAACTGTTCCTAAGCAGATGACACATGCATTAGGTGGCTAACAGATGGTGCATGTCCCAGCACGTTGCCTCCGACATTTCTAAACATGCCTTAGGCACCACCTAATCTCTGAAGTAATGCTTAAGAGCCACACTTTCTCAGTCTTGCGTCACTCCTGGCAAGTGGTAATGGTGGCATGCTTCTTTTTATCTATTTTTGTAATCTGAGAGGTCTTTTTCTGTATTTTTGTGACGTTTTAATGATCCGATTAACTTGTATCTTGAACATCAGATATCGCAGTGAGTTTCCTCTGTGTATGTATCTGTACTTTCTGAAAGTACACTTTCGGCATGGTCCATAGTTCCATTCGAGCAAGGCTTTATGTCTGTCATGGTTGCTTCCTACCCGCCACGGTGGTCTAGTGGTTATGTTGCTCGACTGCTGACATTAAGGTCGCAAGATCGAATCCTGACTGCGGCTGCCACATTTTCGATGGAGGCGAAAATGTTTGAAGCCCGTGTACTTAGATATAGGCGCACGTTAAAGAACCCCAGGTGGGCGAAATTTCCAGAGCCCTCCACTACGGCGTCATTCTTAATCATATCGTAGTTCTGGGACGTTAAACCCCAGATATTAATAATTATCGTTGCTTCCTTGCTCCCTCATTTCATTTTCCTTCTTACTGCAATTTGTTTTTTTTTATTTTCACGTTTTAGTATTCGTGTTACTGAACAACTGCCCATCTCGTTACAGTGAGGAGATTGCCTTCTACCAAGGCAACGACCGTGAACGGATAACGCTGGACAACTCGTTCCGGCGGCTTGTGCAGCACCTGCGGGACTTTCTGGAGTACCGCTTCACCCTCGGCATTGTGGACGACATCGTTGCCAAGTGTGAGTGCCCCAATCCCCTCTTATCCGATGTGATGCCAGTTATGTCCACTAGTTGCCAAGAAAGAGCAAGATACAGTGAGGTTTGGATTAATTGAACGTGCTGCATATTAACCGTGTCTTCATTTAACTTCAGTGTGCTGCATTTTGCTCCATTTGCCAAAGGCACTACACTACCATGTTCAATGAGGTGTTCAACATGTCGCAGTCTTAGGGAAACTTCCAAATTATAATTTTCGTTTGGTTAAAAATGAATATAACTGAGGACTAATTTCGCCTGTATTTTATGCCTGATATCTTATTCTTTTTATGCAAGAATAGAACATGACTGACTTCGGAATAAGTAGATATTTAATTACACCTTAATTACAGAAGAGTGCACAAACCAAAAAAATTTTATATACATGAAATAGAATGTTGAGTGCCTTGAAACAAAGTTATGTAAATTTTACACGTTTACAAACACTCCCATCATAATTTGGGCCTGAAGGGGATATTTGAGATCCTGCCTCTTTTGCGAGAAGTCCTTTCAGTCTTGCTCCCGCTGCTCAGGATCGAGAGAGTGGTACATGAACTGGCTAGAACGCTCTTGTTTGATTTAAGCGGCAATTTTGTGATTTTCGTTTCATACTGACACTCTGATCTGCGGTTAATCGCACCGAATCAGCCCCTGACGTTTCCTGTTTTTGCACGACAGATCTGGCGACGGTGGTCGGCTACCTGCTGATCAGTCGGCCGTTCATGGCCGGCCAGCGCATGCAACTGGACCACAACCAGCGGCTCGAGGAGTACTACAAGAGCGGCCGCATGCTCGTCAAGCTCGCCGAGTCCGTGGGGCGAGTCGTGCTCGCCGGACGAGAGATGACTCGGCTGGCCGGCTTCACTGCCCGCGTGTCTCAACTGCGACATGTGCTGCACGACCTCGCCAGGGGTCACTACGTGCGCTCCATGCTCGCCGTAGAACCTGCCGTCGCGGAGGTGAGCGAAAGGTGTTTCCTGCAACGAGTGAACCTTCTTCAACGTCGTATCAGAGAGGCCTGGGATTGATGTCATGTTCTGGACGGTAATACCGGTGTCACGTGGGCACATTCGATCGCGATCGGTGCCGATCCGGATTAGGCTTGATCTGGCTAAGGTGCTGCCGAACCGTCACTGTTATTCGCGATAAGGCCTGATTGTAATCACAACGACTGCAATCTGCACATTCCAGATTAGGAGCAAATCACTCTCAGATCGCAATTTGACTGACACCTGCACTAAACTCGATCTGGATTGGTTTGGACTCTGTAGCAGCAACCATTGTTGATTGTGATCGGCCCTGATCACAATGAAAAGTGCCTATGTGGAACTGGTATAAAACAATGCACACAGCTTCAGACAGGTTGCACGGTAATACTTCCCAGAAACTTGACAACCTGCTAATATTTAGGCAACACAGAAACAGTGAGGGTAGCTTGGTGCATAGAAACAGAGATTTCATAAGCAATAAACATCACATGAAACCACTAGGACAAAATTGGTACTGCATCTGAAAACATTGTACCAGCTGTCATGACATGCGACATGTCCTAATATACTTGCTGATTGTACGCTGATCATAAAGTTTCAATTGCTGATCATGTAAACATTAATCGTGTCATAGCCTGACTCTTCCCTCAGGAAATGCGCTTTAGCCAATGTTACGCTATTTTCCAAGAGTCCTCGCCGGTGCTATGCACTACTCTCACGCTTTGATCCAAAGAGTGTAGCGCCCTCTATTCGTTGGCCCTTCACTTAAGCCTGTCATTAATGCCCAACAGAGCTTAAGTTTGGAGATAGCATAGGCCTTCTAAGAAACATAAGGGACCAAAAGCTTGTTGCAGATGATTTGAGTTGCTGATTTTATAGCCTCTTCGGTTCCAGTTTCATCTGTGATGAAATCTACACTAGCAAATTAACATGTGCGAATACACTGTTATTGATGCGAAATTACATGTTATTAATGGGAAATTAACCCATTCCATCTGTAGCAAGTTGTTAGTCTTCTGTTTATACAACGCTTGTGAACGAATGAATGAACGAACGAATGAAACTTTATCGCACACTTCAAAAGGAGAAAATGGGATGCCAGCCAAAAAATTACAGAAATTTAGCTTGAGTGCACCCCATACATAAACTTGTTGTGATAGCGTGCTATCAAACATGAGATTGCACAGTTTGTGCAACTACAAAACAGTGAGAGGTTTGCAGATTGGCTGCCGGGCAGTATAAGTTGAGATACAGTGCCTGAATGTGCTGCCCCGACGGCTGCTTTCAGGAAGCCGGCGACACGTCAAAACCTCGGCGCCGCATGGAGCTGGTGCCGGGTGCCGGCCGTATCATCACACGCGACAACATTATCCGGTGAGCACTCGTTCTCCGTTCCCTGCCTGACTACTTTTTTTTAACGTCTTGCAATTCAATGCATGTGTTACCACATGCACTAGACGTTTCAACTCTTTGCCACGCTGTCTTGCCACTTGCAGCTTCCAAAATGTGCCGCTCGTTACGCCCAACGGAGACGTGCTGGTCGATGACCTCTCCATAGAAGTCAGGTCCGGTGTCAACGTGCTCGTCTGCGGTCCCAACGGCTGTGGAAAGAGCTCACTCTTCCGCATCCTTGGAGAGGTGAGCATTTGTTTCTTTCTTTTTCTGTTTTGTGAAAGTCGTGGTCAATCGTCGCTGTTACCTTTGAGCCCGGTTCTCTTTTCCCACTTCCCTGACAGTTCAAAAGAGTGGTAAGTTGGGCTAGTTGGTAATGATGCATACTTAATGTAACTGCGCTTGTTTGTCCTTTTCTCGCCCTTCGTGTTTCCGTCCGTTTTTTGCGCAGTTACATTAAGTATGGATCATTCCCTGACAGCTTGCTTTAAAATTTTATGTGTAAGTTGGTGGGATGCATGAATGCCCTTCTGTTGATTTCTCTAACTTCCATAAACAAAGTCGCTAATCTTGGCGCTTTATTTTGTTGGATCGAAACATCGTCATATTAAAATATGACCTTTTTGCAAAGTATAGTTACCGACCAATCCTGTTTCTCATAGAAGGGGTTTCAGCAAATGTCGCGAAGTTCAGCGGCACTGCACGATTGCTGGCAGCGCACAGTGAACTGGTTCAACAGAGCTTTTATCGCAGCCTGTGGCACAGAAAATATGGGCGCAGTTTCTCTCCGCGTAGAATAATGACATGCGGAAGGCAAGGCAGAAACGACGACAGCAAGACGTTGCACCTGTGGGCTTTGCTGGTTCGTTCTGAAGGGCCATCAAGTACAGCTTCATAATTGTACATGCGGCTCTTGCTCGGGATTTTGCGGTAATTTGCTGTTTCGGGGGGTAATTTGCTTGTGTACATCAGTATCCTGCTGTTTTCTAGCAGATACTAGCACAATGCAAGTGCGTCTTTCCTGACATCGTGTGATGGGATTACTGTGCAGCTGTGGCCCCTCTTTGGAGGCACCCTCGTGAAGCCAGCCAAGGAGAAGCTCTTCTACATTCCACAGCGGCCGTACATGACGCTTGGCACGCTCAGAGACCAGGTGAGCAACCTGCCGTCCTCACGAGGTTGTGGGTTTTCAAGGGGCTCTGGCAAGATCGTCCTACTATTATAAGTTTATTGTTGTTACTGAGGGTGGAGGACCCGATACGATAAATGAGACAAAGGACTGGGCCCTACTGTAACTCAAGATTTCAATTTGAAATTGCTGCCGACAAACTCCTCTCACTGATGGCGACTGCCATATTGGCACGCACTGTGTGATGCCAGAAAGTGAGGAGCCACTGCCATGTTGCCTGCTTTGAAGCAATGAGTTAACACACTGGACGTATTGCTCTGCATGCTATATGTACCCAACGGCACAGCCAAGGCTCCCCGTTTAAATAGTGGCCGCATTCCTTTGCTCACACTATAAACAACAGCAGCAGTGATGCACGTGGAAAACAAAACGATGGATGGTGGCCATGATGTTCTAAATCCATTTGAACAAAAATTATGTTATGTTGAACAGCCCCGCCACGGTGGTCTAGTGGTTATGGCGCTCAACTGCTGACTCAAAGGTCGCGGGATCGAATCCCGGCCGCGGCGGTTGCATTTTCGGTGGAGGCGAAAATGTTTGAGGCTCGTGTACTCAGATTTAGGTGCTCGTTAAAGAACCCCAGGTGGTCGAAATTTCCGGAGCCCTCCTCTACGGCGTCTCTCATAATCATATCGTGGTTTTGGGACAATAAACCCCAGATATTATTATTGTTATGTTATGTTGAACATTTCTGAGCATAATCTCAACGTGACATCAACTTAGTCACGAATGTTCAAGATACCATAGCTTTTGTTCAAAGGGGCTTAGAACATCCAATTTTGTTCTGCTGCATACAGTTATAATTCTAGATTATTATTATATGCTGATTTACTTACCGTATTTACTCGAATCTAGGCCGGCCCCGATTCTAAGCCGACCCCTGAAATTCGCAAGGCCAGAAAAAAAAAACTTAATCATTGTACTCGAATCTAAGCCGACCCCCCCACTTTCGCACATCGTTTTTTTTTTTAAAAGAACATCGGCTTAGATTCGAATAAATACGGTAGTAACTCTCTTAGTTGAGAAAATATGTTGCTCCCCAAAAAGGACATTAAATGCTCTATATATTACAAAAACTACATGTAATGATAAAAGATAGTTGCATATTTAAAATCAGCACACAAATATACATACAGTCAGCAAGTTCCATCAAAATCGATCAAGAATTAGAGTTAAAGAGCAGTGTCCCCCCCTTAAGTCAATTTCTTACAAACCAGCAATTATCTTGATATCAGTGACAAGCAGAAGTGAGAAGCAGAGACACCAGAAAGGTAAATCACTTTATGCAATGATGGTATTCACCAACATGTGTGCCTTTGTCAACGTTGTGTGCAGGTGATCTACCCAGACAGCCACCTGGACATGCTGCGGCGTGGCGTGACAGACGAGCAGCTGGCACGGTTCCTACACTTAGTCCAGCTGGACTACGTGCTGGAGCGGGAACGTGGCTGGGACACCATCCAGGACTGGATGGACATCCTCAGCGGTGGAGAGAAGCAGCGTATTGCGGTCAGTACCAAAGGGGGGCCCACAAACCTGGAAAACTTTCAGGCATGCTGACGCAGTTGTAGAGCACTCTGTGTGGTGACTCCTCGTAGGTGGGTCTTATGTCACGACAGGGATATAACTGTATTCATGAGAGTGCATTAATATGCCATAACGTGAGTGGCATGTCATGCATGTCATTACAGTCACACGTTAGTATTAGCCACGTTGCACAACATGTGATGCCATGATAGAGCAGTTAAAGGGACACTAAAGGCAAATATTAAGTCGATGTTGATTGTTGAAATAGCGGTCCGGAAACCTTGTAGTGCTACTTTTGTGCCAAGGAAGTGCTTATTTTAAAATGAAATCACGTTTTAGTGGTCCGCACCGCATTAGCGCACTTCAAGTCACCCGCCTGAAAGCGGTCTTTCTCACGTCACTGTTGCCGTGCCCAACGTTGTCCGCCTTTACTGCGCGGCGGCGTGCACTGGCGGTGTGCACCATTCGGGCATCCGCCAACATCACATGCATGCGGCATTTTGTCAAACTTTCTGTCAGAGCGACTATCATGAGCGCGCAAAACACACGCGGCAGTACGCGATACCGAAACTCCCACTGAGACGCGACCGCGTGAGCGAAGCAGGGTGCCATGCGAAGCGAAGTTCGGCGAAAACGGAACCTTTGAACCACGCGCGCCATTACCCATGGCAACGCCAAAGAGGTTCTTTTTTCCATGAATCAAACAGAAACTAACAAGCAGCATTTTATTATGTTTCTTCATGCACGGAAGGTTCTTTTTTTATTGGAACTAGTTTGATTACTAGTGATTATTTTTAGTCGGACTCTCTCACGTCATCGGGATCACTTCCAAGATGTCCCACTCATGGTGCTCATCGTCTGATGCATTTAGCTTAATTTCTCGGTGAGTAGGGCATTGCTGTTGATAATATTGCCATTTTAGACGTCATACATTGAGCTTTCACTCTGACATAAATTGTTATTTGCTTTTAGTGTCCCTTTAAGCTATGCCATCACAATATACAATAAGTGCTAGAGGCCCGTTGTACATAGTATATTTAGATGTAAATTAAAGCACCCCAGGTGGTCAGAATTTCCAGGGCTCTCCACTAGAGCTGTGCACGGGCCGTATTTCCGAGCCCGAGCCCGGCCCGGGCCCGCTGACTTTGTCGAAGGCCCGCCCGAGCCCGACAGCAATGGGCTGCGAGCCCGCCCGGCCCGGCCCGACCCGCCTTTTTGAAGGTTCGCTGCGAAAACAAAACACTGTTTTCCGGTAATTTGGCATTTTATTGAGCATGTCAAATATGATCAAACTACACACGACAAACAGTCTCTATTACACAGATAACAAATTGTCGTGCAAAAACAGCGAGCAGTCCAACGATTCCGGCTTCGACGAAGTGCAGCGCTTTTGCATAATGTAGGCCGCCGAACTGAAGTTACGTTCGCTGCTTGCAATCGTCGCCGGAATTGCTAATACAGCTCAACCCCTTTATAAGAGACATGCACTGGGGAGCAATTCTTGTCTTTTATATGAGGTGTCTCTTATAAGCAGGGTACCACGGGTGCATTTTCTTAACAACCCCTATTTCAACATAGGCACACTAGTGCCTCTTATACCCATTTGTCTCTTACATCAGTGCCTCTTATAAAGGGGTTCGACTGTATCTTTATTGCCAGCCTGGCAAGCTTGGGAATTTTATTTGCATCGCATACCTGCGACAGCGCGGCACTTTTGCTATACAAGTAGACGGCCTCATGCCAGCAACAATGGAGTTCGCTCGCCAAAGCCGTCACGTGTATGGGGTATGCCCATGCAAGCGTCAGCTAGCACGAAGGCGATCTACGTCGAGTCGCTCGTCGCTGTCGCGTGTATTTTCACTCATATGGGATTTGGCCTTATATCTAACGCGAACAGTCGCGTGGCGCCGTCACTAGCTCAGGTGGTGTTACTTCTCTGTTTGTCGGAGTGCAACAGAGGCAGTGCTTTACCTATTCCCCTTTTGTTTAAAGTAGCGAATGGAAAAGAAAAGCGGTAAAGGGCGGTCGCGGAAAAGGCGCTGTATGCGTGGTGGAAAACAATTCCCGCTCATTCTATATATTTCGGGCTTGAGCCGGGCTTTGCACCGGGCCCGACCCGATAAAACTCCAAGTAGCCCGAGCCCGGCCCGGGCCCGAGCTGAAAGTACGTCGGCCCGCCCGAGCCCGGCCCGCGGGCCGGGTCGGGCTCGGGCTTTTGGGTAACCCGGAGCCCGTGCACACCTCTACTCTCCACTACGGCATGCTTCATAATCATATCATGGTTTAGCACGAAAACCCCGAGGAATTATATTATAAAAAGTACAGTGCAGCTTAGCCAGTTCTCCACAGACTGATTCACGTAACATCGATTTTAAAAGTGTGTGAGATCTGCTGGAATGTTGTTTCTCGCTTAGAATTGTGGTACTTTGCACTTAGCTCAATGTTATCGCGGATGCTGTGCAGATGGCCCGGCTGTTCTACCGGCAGCCCCAATTCGCCATCCTGGACGAATGCACAAGCGCGGTGAGCGTCGACGTCGAGGGCTCCATGTACCAGTATTGTCGACAGGCCGGCATCACCCTCTTCACGGTGTCGCACCGCAAGTCGTTGTGGAAGTACCACGAGGTAGGTCAACAGCAAATAGATATTTCACTGCTGCCGACATCCACCATCTCAGACCACATAGGGAGCGCAAAGTCATCAGAAAGATTGGTTAGTCGAAGAGAAAAAAAAAAATTGGTGCAGCTACGCACTAATGGTGCGAAGACTGAGAAATCGGCAGAGGTGGTCCCTCCTCCTCGCCCTCACTTTCCTTTCCCACCCTTTGCTATATTATACAAGACTATGCTATGCTTTACCCTCCTCACTTTCACTTCCCTTTACCACCGCCTTGCTATTCTATACTATACTATACTATACAAGGCTATGCTTGCTCTCTTTTCTCTATCTCTTTTTTGTGTCTATTTCTTTCTCTCTTAGTCTAAATCTTCCTCTTTCCTTCTCTCTCTACCCATTCTCTCGCTCATCAGAGTAATTGCATCCCACGCCAAACCAATCGTGTTCTAGGAGCGAAGTAGAAGAGGACAAAGTGAGTGCGTGCCAGTTCATGATGACGATAGTTTTCTACTGTCGCCGCACGGCATAACAAAAAGCTTCGCAGGTCCGCTGTAAAAAAATGAATGCGTGGCTTTTACTGCCCTGAAGGGCTCATATCGCCACATCCATTTCCGATATAGCTTTGAAGGTCTGCCAGTACTTTTATATTTAAGTGGCTCAGTGGACGTGTTTGATTATCCACCCCTGACAATCCCACACTGGCCAAGGTGGTGCCTTGAGCCAGTGAGCGTTGCATGTGCTGTATCTCGAGCACTCTCAAGATGTAAGGGATGCTAAGTTAAGAGTCCCAGTGCCAGTACTGTGGCAGGAGGTGGCAGGTGCACTAGTGTTCAAACGGGCCCTGAACCACCTTTTCAAGTAATCATCGGCTGACCTCAGTATCAGAGTTTGTTGCCTGATGAAGCGATTGCTGCACGCTTTAAAGTGCTTTCTCTCGTCATGACGAGCGCACTGGAAGCTATGTGGGGAGGGATGGCACAGGGGAAAGATGTTACGTCAATGCACATCATGACCTTGAGTGCGCCTGCTGAAACACAATCGCTCTCTCCCATTGTGATTTCTGCGGGCGCTCTTGGGGCTACTGTGTAACGTTAGCAGACTATGGAGCACGGTGCCGACACATGGTGGCACCCTGTGGCGAGAAGCGCATCTGATCCAAATGCCGCTCTATATTTATGTCGGCTGTTGGCCAATAGCATGCCACCTGCTGTGTGACACCAGACAGCAGGCACCAGTAGCTTCAAAGAGAGTGAGCACAGGCCTCTGTGTGAATAGAGGGCACTTGTGAAGATGGTAACTTCACGCTCCACTTCTAAACTCTTCTTGCCACACACGACTGCAAGATTTGGCTCTGCTGTTCGTAACAGTGTTTGCTTTCCGCAAAATGCGCTCTTTCACCAAGCTCCAGGGGTGGTTCGTGACCCCTTTAAAGGGGTCAGGAAGCACCCCTTGGGCTTGTTGAAAAAACACGTCCTGCGGAAAGCTGACACGGCTATGAACTGCTCTGCCAAATATTGCAGTTGTGCTCGCCGCGTAAAGGCTGCAAGCGGAGCACGAAGTTGCCGTTTTCTCGGGCACCTTCTTTTCAAACAGAGGCCGGTTCTCACTCCCGTCGGGGGGGTGGAGCGCCTGCCGGTTGACATCACGTATCTGCTTTTCCGCGTCGCAAGAGACATAGCATCCTCATTGGCCAATAGCCGGCATAAATCGAGAGCGGCGTTCAGATCAGATGCACTTCTTGCCACGGGGTGCTGGCACTTGTTGGCGCCGCACTCCTCAGACTGCTAACTTTACACGGTAGCCGCACTCGCGAAACCCGAATCACAGCGGGAGAGCGATCGCGTTTCATGACGCGCGCTGACGTAACTTCTTTTCCTCCGTGCCATCCCTCCCTATGTAGCTTCCAGTGCGCTCGTCGGCACGAGAAAAGAGAGAAAGCGCTGAGAGCGTGCGCCGAACCCCCATATCTCCGCTCGTTCTTGACGGATTCGAGAAATTTTTGCGGCAATCGATTCGGGAGGCAGTAAACTCCGATACTGAGGTCATTAGATCATTGCTTGGAAAAGTGGTTCATGACCCCTTTAACTAAGCAGCGCAGAGTATGGCCATAGGTCGGCAATACTATCGGAGCTCGCTCAGACTCACTCAAGAAATATATTTTGCACTTAGGGCTCACTTGGACTCACTCACCAAAAATTTTTCCTCAGCCAGACTTGCTCGGACTCAAACTCACCAAAATGCTACTCATCCAGACTCACTCAGACTCACGGCTCAATCTGAGTCTGAGTGAGTTGACTCATGAGTGAGTTTGCTAACCTACGCCTCTGACAGTGGCTCCTTTCCATCTTTGGAGTGTTTCACTGCTGTGCATCGTGTGTGCTTCTCTGCGTAACACCTCTGCACTACGACAAAGCTGATTGGAGACCCGCTGTGCCTGCAAGTGGGTTGGGACGCGAGATAACTGAGGCAGTAAGATAATCTGCATGGCAGTAGTGGTGTTTTCTAATACCGTTTTGAACCTATTGTCGCCGCATAATGTCTGAAGAATCAGGCAGCAAAAAGGTTTCAGCGTCTGAAATTTCAGACATCCTTATTAACTAATCTGTGGAGTATGCACAGTTCACCTCGAGGGCGTCTGAATTATGACACATGTTCAAAAAATTAAGTGTCCAAAAAAGTCCACGTTTTACTGTGCCTAGTTGGTCACTCTCATTTGGGCATCCCGGCATTGATCTGTTAGCAGTTCGGTGCTGCCTGCATCTCGTGCATGGTTTAGCAAGTGCCACATTCTCGCTCGTTCGTGTGGCAGAAGGTGTGGATAATTTGATGGTGATTAAGTCAGTGCAAGCACTAAAGCATCTGATGAGTAGCACGAAAGTTGCCCGGTGATGTGCACACTTTTGAGACCTGTCGAATTTAGCATTTCCTATTTAGAAGGCTGTAGTTGCATGCAGCAGGCATAGATGTTAACAAAGAAGCCTGGGAAGAGACCAACTGCCCCGTAATGGGAAATGGAACAAAATGATCGTAGGTGTTACACTAGGAGGCGAGAAGGCAGCGGTGTAAATTTGAGAGCAAGTGGTGATGGCCAGTGTCCTGCTTGAAATTAGGAAGAAGTATCGGACTTTTACGGGCAATTGTTATGCATGGGGTAGATTTGTGTATGCATGTCTGGAGTAAAAACTCATGGCGAATTCCTCTGGTCGAGCCGGAGCAAGTTTTCTTGCTCCGCGTTCCAGAATCTGCGTTCCACTGGTCGATTCAGAGCAAGTTCGCGTTTCCACTGGCAGATTCGGAGCAACCCACTCTGCGACGGAGCGTTCCGAGTTGCTCCGTCTTGCAGAGGTGGATTTCGCCGGAACTCCGGCAACGCGGTGACGTCATTTCCGGTACAGTCGGGCAACTCGGTTGTCTTCAGCGTGTTTAAGGCGGGGTCTGATCACCCTGTGCACTTGTTTACATTCCTAAAATGGCGTTGTTTGATTCTGCTGGGCGAGCTTCTGGTTTGCTTCTTGCTCTGAGCGACAGCGAGAGCACGAGTTCTGACGGTAGTAGCACCAGCGATTACGACGAACTGTACGTGCTCTACGAAATGATGCTTAAAGAAATGTTCCCTGACCCGCTGTTCGCACGCCCGAAGATCATCGGCTACATCGAAGAAGAGATTTCCATGTGCTCGTCCATATTTGTCAGCGCAACACAAGAAAATTGCACGCGTGCTTTAGCCACTGCGGGGCCGAAATGTGCGCTTTGCAGCGGCGACCCATGGAAACGCACAGAGCGGAAGCAGAAATAGTTCCCGAGCCAATTTACGTGACGTATCCATAAACAACTTCCGGAGCGACCTCACGCGGAGCATTCACGTGTTCCACTGGCAGATTTGGCTTGGTACAATCCGTGTGCTCGCTCCAGGATTTCGGCGGCCGCTACGGATCTCCCAGTGGAATTCGCCATCAGACTTGGACTCAGATGGGGCAAGAAAAGACAAGGCAGATGGGATCTACGCCCCTGACAGCCGATTTCTTGTTTGTGACATTTATGTTGTAATAAGTAGGTCTATGTCTTGTAACCACGGAATGACACCGTAAATGCTCCAACGTGATGTCTAATTAATCCTGGCAGCGTTAATTATGGTCATTTTTAGTGTAGGTTCAAAACGTGCGCCGAAAGAGGATAAGAAAGTAGCGCCGCGCCGCGGCGGTCGCGCCTCGGGGCACGCGTGATGACATGCGCTCAGTATTGGGTGACGTCAGCCACGCGCTTGTTGAACTGCCAGTTGGAGAACACACACACGGAGAGCTCACGCTGCCTGCCGACACGTACCGAAGAAGGAGAAGGTGGGAGAGCAAACATGCTTCGCAATATACCACAGTGCATGCACCGCGCATATTTCTGTCTGTGACGTCGACAACACTTGCTTTACCTCTGCAACGTCACAAGGGGCCTACGTCTACGTCATACTAGTGGTTATGTTGATAGGAGTTCAAAATTCAGATGAGCACTCAGGCTTACTTTAAAACCAAATTAAAATATCTTAAAGGCAACGCTCGTCACTCATAATCGGTCAGAAGTGCCCCCGCATGCAGGACTATCAAACAACACAAGCATCTCGAGTTTCCAAATTCGGTGTCAGGGGTCCTTTAAGTGAAGCTACTCAGTCAAAAACAGCGAGATGCAATGGTGATATTTGAAGGTATAAGATGTAATTGGCAAGCATAATATGGATGTCACATGGCGCAATTTCTGTCACGATTGAGCTCGAATTATATTTCTTGATCATGATTGGCTTATTTTGCTAGACACATAAGGGTAGCAGATCATAGTAAAAAAATTTCATCCCAATGTCGTCTCTGTTGTGATCACATGCACTATGTTAACTCTGTATTAGACAGGTATGATTGAAATTTGCAGGGAGGGGCCTTCATGCTGAAAATAAACATTAAAACAATGAACGTTAAAACGATAAACGTTAAAAAAGTTATGGTATGTTGAACATTCACCAAGGAAATCGCAGCTTGAAATTGACGCACTCGTTAACGTTCAACATATTGTAACTTTTGTTCTAATGGGCTTAGAACATCTATTTTTGTTTCGTTGCACTCAGTTCTGATTACAGGTTATTGTGATGTGCTGATTTGTAACTCTCTCTCAAAAAAAATCTGCCTCCCCAAAAGGCACATGAAATATTTTGTATTTTAGGAACTACTGGTTATACTAGAAAAGCAATTACATATTTGAAATCAGCGCACAAATATACATAAACTCACGAAGTGTCATCAAAATCGATCAAGAAATGAGAAAAAAATTTTAAGAGCAGTGTCCCCCATTAAAACATGCTTGCTTTTCCACTCACGTCATTGTAGAGGCATCTCAGGCAGGCAAATGTGGAAGTGCAGTGCTCAGAGCTTACGCCGTCCTTGCACAAGAATGTTGTTGCATGTTTCACCATTTCCCGCCCGGCAGTCTAAATCAGAATTCAGGTTAGGCTTGCGTGCAGTGCACTCGCTCAGTGGTGGTCTGCGGTACGGTACACCTAAATGCTGCTGTAGGGGTTTGATTGCATTGACATGCTGCAAAGAAGTCTCTGAAGCATGATTGGTTAGCTACCGGTACTAGTTTAATGGCTGTGGTCACAGGCGTGTGCTGGGTTCTTCATTAGGGGGAGCCACAGCCCCCCCCTCCCCTTCTGGACAATTTCATAAGAAAACAAGCTTCTCAGAGAATCTAAATATAAAAGTGAGGCGATGGCTGCTCACAACAGCCTGCCTTTGATCCCTGGCGTTTTGGTGTTAAAGGTTGTAAGTGAACTGCCCATGGAGTGCAACATCAGGGCTTCTCGTCTGCCATTATTGCCAAAAAATTGCATACCCATAACCCTAAATGTTTAACCATGACAGGACAGGTATGACAGAGTAAAGATATGGGGCTGACTTTCGCGCCCTCCCCCCTCCTGCAACCATGGCCACATTTGATGATGATAGATTCTTTTATTAGGCAAAGGGAGGACCGAAGGCCACTGATGAGGAGGCCACATTTAAACTGGGGCGAAACGCAAAAAGACCTGCGCACATAGGTGTATGTTAATGAAGTCCAGGGAGTCAGAACTGATCTACTCATCTCGTGATTGGATTGAGGTTTTGGTGCACAATGCTTCAGAGTTAAATTTAATTTTGTTTAACTGAAGTCGGGCTTAACAGCCAAGAGGTGCATTACAGCATGATAATCGTCGCGCAGCCATTCGACGTTTCAAGTGTACCGAGCTCGGCTGACCAGTAAGCATGAGAAACCATGGGAGCAAAGTCTTGTTCCGATGTATGTTCATGTGTACGAGGGTGTGTGTACATGCCAAACGTTAAAAATTGCATGTGTCTGTGGGGGAGCTGGTTACCCCCCCGCCTCCCTCACCTCCGGCGGCGCCAGCGTCTGTGACCATTGATGGGACCACTGATTTTTTTAAGTATGAACCATTATCAAATATAGAAGGATGAGCTTGTTGGCTAGTTGGTAGAACATATCGTAGGGGAATAGCTACCTTACCAAACAGCTTACCAATGGATTACCAAGTGCCTTGCCTTCCCGTGTTGCTTCATTGAAGAGAATACTAGATGGAATATCTGACTGGCGCAAGTTCATTCAGAGACGTATCTGAAGTGACAGTGGCACAGTCATTGTGATCTAAACAAAACTGTTTCTTGTCTGAATGCGCTGTTGCATCTAAGAATAAGTTGTTAATGATGTACTTACACAAATTTTTATTTTTTAAATCGAGGTGCACTGTAAAAATGAATTGTGCTTCTGCAATTTTCATTAGACATCTTTTGTATGTTGAAGCTTAAAAATATGTTGCTGGAGTGCCAACGCATCTTGTTGCAAGTCTCGAAACTGGTGGCATCGTCCTCGGAATTCATTCCAATGTTAACAGATCACAGACGCACACAATGCAAGGAAAAGTTTAAGGAACGGTACTATAATTACTGCACTGAACTTAAAACAGCACTGCAACGTGCAGCGTCAAGTAAGGAAAGCATTCACAGCACGGGACCAAGTGTAGCAATGCACAACACTAACCTCGTGACATTAATTCGGTTTGGCGACAGACTTGATTAAGCACGCTCATCGACTAGTGTGCTCTAGAACTAATTGTTGGGCTAGTTGGTCTTGCATAATTGGCAGAGATAAATCAGCACAGAGAAAAGGAAAGACAATTGCTACTCTTTGTCTCCTTCCTTTCATCGCTTGTCATTTCCTTCACACTAACGTATCTCATCAATCAACGAAGTTGTCCCATTGTTGCAGTAATGGTTCAAACAGTGCCTGCTAGGAGCAGGAGGGCAGTGATCTGTGCTTCTTAACCAAGTGTTGTGTGTAGACCTACCTGCACGGCACTGTTTCAACAGTTACACTGTGAACCTATCTTGGTGTATTTCTCAACCAGCATCCCTTAAATGTGGTACAAATATGCTTCAGGAAGATACTTTCCTTAACGAATGAGATGCACCGCAATTCAGCAGGTAGTCTATCTGCCAGATGAGGCTATGAACAGCTGCCTCAAAGTGTTTGTGCATTATAGATCCAGCTGCCAAATAGTGTTATGCTGCAAACTTGGGCTATGAAATGCAAGTATGCAACAAAACGGACAGCCATACTTTACTACACAGAGCTGTTCAAATAAGATATGCTACAATTTCAGTGCAGCGGGAACAAATGCCAGTTAATTAACAGTTAATGCACAGAACTATTAACTTATCTGCACACCTAAAGTGACTTTTTCCAAGCGAGCTATGCTGCAGTTTTGAGTGCACGGAGAACTAATTAATTGCTGCATTACTTTTTTCCGTGCAGTACTGCCTGTACAGACAGCCATACTTTACTACACAGAGCTGTTCAAATAAGATATGCTACAATTTCAGTGCAGCGGGAACAAATGCCAGTTAATTAACAGTTAATGCACAGAACTATTAACTTATCTGCACACCTAAAGTGACTTTTTCCAAGCGAGCTATGCTGCAGTTTTGAGTGCACGGAGAACTAATTAATTGCTGCATTACTTTTTTCCGTGCAGTACTGCCTGTACATGGATGGCCGAGGAAGCTACGAGTTCAAGCCCATCACCCCAGATACCAAGGAGTTCGGATCCTAGCGAAGACGACCCCGAGCAACTTCCGAGTGCCTTGTTCACAGAGCCTGTACAGCGTGTTTGTGTCGTATAGTGAATAAAAAAGAGACTGGGACATGTTTAACCAGGAAAGAGCCTGTGTTTTATTATTAAATCAACCATGTTTCTCTCGCTGCGCCACAAATGGAGGGGGAGGAGGAACAAAAAAAAAGGGTGAGTGAAACGGAGGGATGAGAGGGGTAACAGAAATAATGAGAGATGCCTGTACAAAAGATGTTTTAGAGTCCGGCCGAGCCGCGCTAGCTCACAACTCTTCGTGCTTGTGGTCTTCGTCGTCTTCGGGCGCGGGTGTGGTCTCCTCCTCGTCCTTCTTGTCCTCATCCTTGTCCTCCTCGTCTTCGAACTCGTCCTCATCCTTAGCGTCATCCTCCTTCTTGCTCTTGGCTTCCTCCTCTTCCTCCTGCTTGTCCTTCATCTTCTTCTCTTCGTCCTTAAGAGCGGCCCAGGTCTCCTCACCGTGCACTCGGGCGTACTCCTCGTCGTCGGTGATGAGGATGTTGTCGAAGATGGTGCCAGACTTGACTTGCCACAGGTCGAAGCCGATCTTGCAGATTTCCTTGTAGTGGTACAGCTTGGGGTCTGGGGTGTACTCGGGGTTGTCAATCTCGGGGTGTACCCAGGCTCCCTTGTAGGCCGGGTTGTCGATCTGCTTGGGTTTCCACTCGCCCTTGTACTCGGGGTTGTTGATCTGAGGGGGTTCCCACTCGCCGTCCATGTCGTCGTCCCAGTCTTCGGGCTTGGTCGCGTCGGGGTCTGGGATGTACTCGGGCTTGTCCCAGTCCTCTGGCTTCTTGTCGTCGGGGTCGTCGATCTTGGCCCGGTCGTCCCAGTCCTCGGGCTTCTTGGCCTCGGGGTCCTTGATCTTCTTGGGAGGCAGGAAGGACCAGTCCTTTTCGAGTTCGCCCTTCTCGACGACTTCGTTGTCGATCTTGATCTGGTAGGTGTTGTCGGGCTTGACGATCAGGGTGTACAGGTGGGTGAACACGTCATCCTTGCATCGCACCTCCTTGTTGATCAGGTGGTTCTTGCCCTTGTAGTTGAAGATGGCGTGGACCTTCTTGGTTCCGGGACCGCAGATGTCGGGGCCGAACATGATCAGGTAAGGAGACTCGCCGTGCATCTGGGTCTGGTCTAGGCTGCAATCGAACAGCTTGACGTAGCCGCCGCCGCAGTCGATGTTCTGTTCGTGCTTGACAGTGAACTGGATGACCAGAGTCTTGTCTTCGTTGGAGAAGGGATCGAACTTAGCGGAGATGCCGTAGAAGCGGGCATCTTCGGA
Organism: Rhipicephalus sanguineus; assembly: GCF_013339695.2. Lineage (NCBI taxonomy): Eukaryota > Metazoa > Arthropoda > Arachnida > Ixodida > Ixodidae > Rhipicephalus > Rhipicephalus sanguineus. The sequence goes on along the minus strand of NC_051184.2, from coordinate 81,514,196 downwards.
GGTCTGCAGTCCCTTACTCTTCTCCGCGTCGCCGTAGAATTTGCCCGCGCTGAGAACGAACTTGCCGAGGTTGTCGCCTTTCGTAGACTCCACCCACCGCTCCTTCCACGCATCTGCACGAAAAAAAAAAAGGAGAACCGAAATCAAGAGAAACGTAGTGACACATCAGCAAAACGCCACGACTCGGATGGCCGCTGCAAACCCCCCCACCACCTCCACAGACAACCAGAAATCCAGAGAAGGTCTGGAAAATAAAACTCGCTAGCAAGTCGTAGTACTCACCCGCATCTGCGCAAAAATGAAACAACCGAAATCGGGAAAAGGTATGATTACACATCAGCGAGCGCCGTAAGACACGGATGGCGGCTTCACCCCTCCCCGCCACCTCCATCCACATCGACAATCGGAAATCCACGCAAAATACTCTGAAAAATCAGGTAAAGATCGTACTCACCTCCATCGTTGAACTCTTCTTTGAAGTATACGGTCGGGTCGGCCGATATTAAGCCGACCAGGGGAAGCAAAATGCAGAGAAGCCGCATTTTGTGCGGGGGAACTACCAGCGAGCCTGCGAGGACCACGTTCAAAGAGCCGGCTGAAGCACTGAACAGCGCTAGTAAATCAAAGCCGGTTGGGCACGTGACGCTCCAGATGTATGCTTCTCATTGGTTCACGGCCCTCCGCCAATCACGCCTCACCACGCTGTGGGGATCGCTTCGGGGTCGATGACGTGCGGGTGGCGCAGCTCACTTAGAATATTGACAACAAAATAAAGAAAAAGAAATAATCAAATACAATTTTATACTTTTAATTATAATACATTGCGCTCAAATTAATAAAACGTTACATGTCTTTAGTTAGTTTACAGTTGTTATTTACTTAGTTATTGACAAAAAGAAGTTTTAACGTTAGATTTGCCTCTCCACCGCTAGGGCACAACTGCGACACTGAGAGCTTGCGCTACCCTTCGACGAGCACTGTCTCTCGTTACGTCGCGCGCTGACGTCATCTACCGGCATGCGTGTGCGCTCCGGTTTGGGCCCGGTCGCGCGGAGTGCTGGATTCCTCTGGCGTTGACACGTGTAGTGACTACCTCACCAGTGACTCGTGTTATGGAATGGCACCGTAATCACTTCGTTTCCTTCACTTCAGCTCGCGCGCGTGGACTTGGAGAATGGCGCTGTAGCAACCCACGGGCACCGCAGGGTAGTTTGTTGTTTTTCGTCTCGTCCAACCTGCAAGACATATGCGACGGTTTGGGGAGCTGTTTTTTGGTCGTATTCAGCGCGCGATCCTCGCAGCAGTTGCCGACAGCCGTGCGTCCGTCGTGAAACTTGTATCTCATGCGCCTCTTTCATTTCTCAAAAGCCGACATTCGCTTTCAATCGCTGACTAGCTTGACAGGACGTGTGTTCTTTTTTACTTTCTGATCTCTCGTCCAATGATCTGCTCGAAAAGCGATTGTTCCGATATGCGTTAAATCTCGTTCATTTACGTTCGTTAGTCCGATCTTCACTCTACATTCTAGTGGAGCCGGAGATTTCTAGAAAGTGGTAACGTGGTAAAATCGATCGGCGTTTTGCCGGCGAATTATCGTCATTTTCCATAGACGTGCCGTCTGTATCCACTTCCGCGGGAGTATATTGGACGTATATTTCTTGCTATTATAATGATGTGTTAATTAAGCTAACAGACGGTTGGAGCTGTACATAGTATTGTTATTCGTGAGCGTGCATGGTCGTTCTTGCATATTACTGCATGCATGTCTGCACAGTTTGTAGCATTTTAGCAGAGTAATTACCGTGGGTGAATCGGTGCATTGATTGACGAAAGATTTGTGACGGCAAGTGAAAAAAGCAATTAGAAGACAGTATCGGGTATCAACGTATTCACTCTTAAAAGGGATTGTCTAGCAATCTTAGGCGTCGCACTTAAGTTGTATACCTCAACATTGGTAGTTCGCTTACTTTAAAGATTACTGGTGTAGCCTTAATTGTTATTCATTAGCACTCCAAACAATTCGTATGTAAAGTGAGCACTGAAGACGTGGCAGCTGTTGAAGCAGCGATGCGAGCCCAACAACGGTGAGAAAATGCTTTCGTCGACTTATCACTTTTGACGTTGTCATCAAAACGCCTGCATTATACTACATATCTTGCTGTATAAACATACACGAAGTATCGGCAGAAACTTGAATATTCAAAGATTCAAAGGCCGCCGATTAATTCCACGTCAGGAGAGTCGTGATAAGTGTTTCTACGAAGGGGGCAATAAGCATTAATTGTTTTAATTCATTAAGTGTTGTTATTAGGCCGTACGAACGACCGTTTACCGAGTTAGAGGAAGCCTGAATTCTGCAGTTTCAGAAAGCAAGCATTAATTCTCGATTCTAAAGGATAACCTTCATTTTATGTCCTTATGCGGGAGTTGGAGGCGCTTTTTGACACGTCGATTTGTGTTTCACGAATGAAAGAAGAAATAATTTTTTACTAAACTACTTATGTATACTTAAATTGGCGCAATAAAGACGACGCGATGTAGTAAAAGAGCAGATATAGACAAATTTTAGTGAGAGTAACAGATTTTTGAAACACCGTTTTAAGTGACGTAGCAGACATATATGCACAATTAAAGTGCGCGCGCTAATCAAGTGCTTCGACATAACCGATCACTTTAACTACGCGAGGCCTCATTCGCCTCACTAATTAGGACCTAAGTACTTGTATATCTCATAATTGTACTGTACAATACGTGAATTAAACAATGTTCAAGCTCGGCACCCTCGTAAACGTTCGATGTAGTCGAAAAGGCGACATATATTTTTCTACAAATGCTTCCAAGCGATAGTGTGGGCCCTTTTAACCCAAGCGCTTCCCACTGGTAGTTTAGTAGATCTTAAAGCCTAAGTTGCAACATTCCTTCCGTTTTTGCCCGGCAGAAATGTTATTAAAAGAAGGGTTTGCACTTATAAGTCATCTTCCTAATAACATCATTGTTACACGTCAGTGAAACTCCTATACGCGGTCGTGTATGGAACGTCTTATCGGTGCTTTATCGGCAGCAACCTCCTCAGCGAAGGCAGAAGAGAAAACTGTACTTTTATTTTTTTCTGACAGCGAAAGCAGAACATTGTCTACGTGGTATATATGTAGACAGTATGACGATGTACTCCTTTCCACTAGGTGTGTACTCGAGTGCTTTTTAATCTCGGGTAATTATAGTCTACCAAGTTTAAAACATTTTGTCATGTGCGTTCAGTAATCTAATTCCTTAAATGCCACGTACTTTTCCCACTGTCTGTGGCTCGTCTGTACGTCGCAGTATTTTCAGAGCAGTGTGCAATGATATCAAATTCAGATGCGACGTGCAGCTGTCCAAGCACGGGTGACGTTGTAAAAACGAGCTATAGTTTGAGGAGCTACAAGATGCTTATTTGCATCACGTCGACTTGCTGCATATGCATTTCAATAAAATGTCATTTTCAAGGCAACTGACGTGTTTGTCAAACTATTATAACCACTGTGTCTCAAGGTGGTTCGGTCACGTTGTCAGTGATAGAAGTACTGCTCCAAACTGCTCCAAAAGAGAAATGCTGCTACATTCTGCTCCAAGCTGTGATTTTTGTTAGTTTATAACTGCTCCGAAAAAAGCAACGAGAAAATGAAGACGAGGAACTTTATCAGTGTGACCAACTGGCAAGCCCTAAAGAAACCGAAAACAATCTGTGTACTATAACCCTAGTAAGATACAGCTTTATCGGCTGCAAGGAATGGCATATGAAGCATTGAGCTCATTAGGTTTTTTTCTTCTTCAATTTGACATGTAGGTTGTTTTGGTGAAATATGAAAACGACGGATATTGTTTTTTTTTTTAAATATATAGCTCATATCACGGCGCATTCGATAACCAACCATATTTTTAATCGTTCGCTTCTTGCGATTTACGTTGATTGTTGTCTGTGAAATATCTTTCATAATAAATATTAATATATATGAGTCGCTTCGACAGTCTTTCAACTCCGGGAGTTGTATGGCATATTTTGCCACCTGCTCCTAAAAACACCAATAGCTGCTCCAAAATAGCATTTTTCCTTCTACGAAAACGCTTATGGCTGCCCCAAAGCAGTATTTTTCCGCCTCCGAAATCTGCTCCAAAAAGTAAAAAGTCACTTCCATCACTGCGTTGCTCACAGCATATATTCGACGCTTTTTTCATGGGTTAGATGCGGACAATATCCTTTGGAGATCTATACAAGACGCCTGCGATTGGCTGATGCGCTCTCCGAAAGCGCCACGCATCTCTCGCAGCAGTTATTTGCTCTTTCCAAGATCGCTGACTAATTGCGATAGCGATGAATGCGTGTCAGCTGCCACACACGACCGTCAAACTAAACATGGCATGTGGGCTGACGTCGCTATTTCCCTCAAATAACAGCAGTCATACGCGCTGCACTCACAAGGAGGAAGTCGTTTATGTTATTACAGCCTGTTAGAGTCGACCTCTTTGTACTGTAAGTTCTTATAATTATTCGAGATTTACGTCCCAAAAACCAACATATGATTATTAGGGACGCCGCAGTGGAGGGATTGATTGGAAAACTCATTCTCGCCGCCGCGGCCGGGATTCATTCCCGCGACCTTCGGATCAGCAGTCGAGCACCTAGACCAACGTGGCGGGTTTTATAAGTTTATAAGCTAGTTTTGGACGATCAGACGATCAGCACACGTTGACATATCAGCTTTGTTGGCATAGCCTTTCCACGAAATCCTTTGCTTTGTCTGCAGTTGCATAGGTTTCTCGGTGCTCTGCGTCGCAGCAGGTTCGTCTGTATACGAACCTCAGCTTTTCCCGGTGTGACACCTGTCAATATGATGCGCTAGCTATCGGAAAAACGATGGTGCGCAGTGTAGGAAATGGTTATTCTATGACAGATGTCACTCAATGATCAGGATCGAGTATTGATCGGGTTGCGAAAGATGGCTGTAGCGAATTCTCAAGCAAACGAGTGAACATGGTTTCATTGGAAATGCACAACATTTCTCTCCCTATCCCGCTGCCGTCGACAAAAGTGCGACAGTTGTCCTATACCGCAACCCACCCTCGGTGATTAAAAAAAAAAATCGAAAACGAAGTCATGTAGTCGTTCTGAGTGAGTTATTGAGTAGGACCTCACGCATGCCATACATGATAGATATAACGATTTATGCCGCTCCCGCATAAGCGATCATTTCGTGCCCGCCGTCTAACATAGCCTATAACATGACTCGACCGTACCTGCAGTGAAACAAATTCAAGGGCTCGGTGTAGAGCTAACACAGTTTTGTCTAAGTTGGGTGGAAACTCATTTTTCGTAAGCTTCGAACGCAGTTTAGTGCATATCGGCAGAAAAAAAAGAAGAAAGTTAATGTTACATAGCTTAAATTTCGCGCTGAAAACCTTAGCGAGCGTACATCAGAAAGAGGTCATGAGCTTATTTTATTTGTTCGTGTTAGGGCCATCGTGGATCATCCAAAAGTTCTCGAGCTTGCTAAGTTTAGCATTCAACTTTTTTTGCATCGCAGTATCAATATTTGCCGCTAGAAATTTAAGACTCCAGCATAATCTGTTACGTTACGGATAGGTGGTGCGCGCGAATTTCAAGGGGAAGTCGCCAACCATATTTTACGGTGGGGGTCCGGGCCCCCTCCGAGGTAATCCACCGAATGTTTGGTTAACTCAAGCTATTCTCTCTCTCTCTCTCTCTCTCATTTTTTTAAAGACGATAGTCTTTCTTAAAGGGGCACTAAAGAGCAAAACGATTTTTCTCGTATTAGTAAAGTACTCTTTCACGGTCCAAAAACACCACGCTTGCTGCGAGAAGACGCTTAGTAAGCGAGAAAACGGGCAAAAACAAAATGTAGGTGGCGACGCCACCTAGAAGTTTCCGCGCATGTTTTGACGGCGCTTACTAAGGGACTACGTAGTTCCTAATCGGTAAAAATGAACTACATTGTCCTCTGAGGGGGCCATAGACTTAACATATCAACTTTGGGGTAATTTTGTTGAGCCAATGGCGCCAAAATACGATAGGTACACCTTAAATTCCGTGACGTCACGCGGGGAGATTTCGGCGCGAAATTTAAAAATGAAACTTTGAACTTTATTTTCTCCTCTATTAATAAACCTATGATGGCGAAATTAACGACGTACCAGTTCTCAGAGCACAATTTATCGATCTAAACCGATTCATTGTTTCTCTTTAGTGTCCCTTTAAACACAGAAATTTTGGTCTGCCTGTCTGTCTTTCTGTTTGTCTGTCTGTCACCCGATTCAGCGACCCTGCCAAAGTCAAACCACTTGCTTACCGCCCACCCATCTTGAGCTGGTACGGCTGTTCATACTTGTGAACGTTGTCGATCAAAAAGTAAATATTACGCATATCTGAGGCGCAACATCACTAGGTAAGTATTGGGTGGTGTGTACCTTTAATAGAAAATACATAGATACGCAATTTTAAAGACCCTAGTTTCTTAAGCTGCGCTGAAAATGCCTATGCGCGCCGACAAACGCCCTCTGCCACGGAGGAAGGAAACCCTCTGCACAAGCTCATGTTTCCCACGTATTGCCAGATGGCGTCCATATCTCACGCAGCGCCTCCTCTATCGTCTTCACACGGCATTTGCAGCGGAGCACGCAGATACGCGGCCAATTTTTTACTTGACAAGCCTTGCCCTCGGTGTGAGAGGCTGTTCTGCTATTGTAGTATAGGTCATAGAAGCGTGCATCTCTTGCTGTTGGGAAACTGAGCAACAGAAGATATCACGGCGTTCAAGGAATATCGTATAGATAAAACAAATGGCTTAGTTCGATATATGATCGAGTTATGCAGGCAATGCGGATGTCCGCATAGGTTAACGCATCTTCACGTGTAATAATTAGTAATTGTAAGGAGCGCGCAGTCCGTATACACGAAAACTTCGAGACCACCGCTTTGCTTTGCGCAATTTATGAGCAGTTTCACTATTTATATCATACTATAGCTCTGGCTCACACACACAAAAAAAGAAACTGCTTTTGCGAAAAGAATCACATTACCGTGCGTTGGATACGACATTTTTATATTTGCACTGCAACATCGTTGTATGCGACTGCATCGTTATATTTGTTCGATGATCGTTCTAATCGATATATATATATCCTTCCGCACGGTATTGTTAAAAACTTAGTTCGCTACGTCTTGCTGGCGTTGAAAAATGTTTATAATAATGTTTTCTTTTTTTTTCTTTTTGCCAGCTTGCATTAGAACTTTTAGCACGCGAACAAAAGTTGTTAAGTAGCGCGCTTCACTGTTTCAGTCATTTCGGTGTCGCGACATTTGGAAATTTATGAGGCCCAATGCCCTACAGATCAATGACTGTGACAGAGAAGGAAATAAAAGACGGCCGGATGCGCAAGCACTCGCCCGCTCACGGAAAAAAAGAAGCAAGCGAAAGAAACATGTGGCGAGCGCTAAATCCGAGAGGAATGTGCGTCGCTGATCGATATATATTCAATCAATTGGCTTTCGTGCATTACGTTGCTTGAAACTTATAATAATAATAATAATAATAATAATAATAATAATAATAATAATAATAATAAGTTTATTTGCCATCTTTGTGAAATACAGATGGGGGATTGTAGAAAAAAAGCTGTCCCCGGACAGCTTGACTAGCCTACAACCCTTTGTATTTGGCAGTAAGGCAATATCACACATAAACACACATACATATGTACATACACTCTTACATAATTATACAAACACAAAGCCACACACACGCGCATATATACAGGGGCATAGTAGTGCTTTAACATATTTCAACTCACACTTTCATCTTAATAGGCAACGAAATCAAAGATGTCTAAACATTGCAACGTGAATCTATGTAGAAACCTCATACAACCTTTTAAGTTCTTTGAAGGAGGCCGTAAAAAGATCAAACTGTATTGATTTATAGCTGTTTAATAGTGTAGGTATTGTATAATGAAGCATTTGTTTTCCGTAGTTTGAACGTGGTGTTGGCACTAACCATTCCTCTAAGTGTCTGGTACTGTAACTTGGAGCTTTTCTTTGAAGTTGGGCAAGATTACCTAGGTTGTTTATGTTCCGATAATTATCTTGTTTGTATATGTGACTCAAACGATATTTGTACAAATTATGTGCAGGGATCACGCCCGAATTGTTAAAGAAAGTTATTGTCGATGCTGTGTAAGAAGCGTTGTACGCGTGGCGGAGATATTTTTTTTGTAACAGGAAAATACATTCTAGATTGGTGTGCGTTGTGGTACCCCATACTATTTGACAGTAGTTTAAATGAGATTGAAAAAGTGAATTATATAGTAAAAGTTTAATACATGTGGGAAGAATGTAGCGTAAACGGCCTACTACACCAGTGATTTTGCTAGCTTTATTTAGGACGTAATTAACATGATTATCCCATGACATGTTGGCTGAGAAGATAACACCCAGACATTTGAAGTTCTCGGTAATTTCAATACTTCGGGAATGTAACATAATGTCTTGATGTGGGGGCAACCGCTTGTTCTTTGGCCTGAATATGACTGCTTTTGTCTTGTTTATATTTATTTTCATTAAATTTAATGCAGACCACTCCTCTAGATTTTTCATTGTATTGTTACATTGTTCTATTAGATCATGAATATCATAACCAGTGAAGAAAATACTCGTGTCATCCGCGTAAACAATAAACTTTGCCTCAGGGTTAATATTGATGATATCGTTCAAATAAATATTAAAAAGTAGAGGTCCCAAAATACTTCCTTGTGGTACTCCACATTGGACAGATCTTGCCTTAGAAGTAAAGGTGTCGATTTTCACAATTTGGGTTCTCTTGGATAAATAGGACTTGATCAGAGATAATGCGTGTCCTCGGATTCCATAATAGCTTAGTTTTTCCGCTAGAATGTTATGGTCAACCAAATCAAAAGCTTTCGAAAAGTCTACGAAAATACCAATGACTATTGCTCTGTTTTCAAACCCTGTCAATATATATTCTTTCTGCTCTGCTAGTGCTAATTCAGCTGATTTATTCTTACGGAAACCAAATTGGTGTGGTGTTAGCAGGTTATGTTTCTCAATGAAGGTTGCTATTCTGGAGTGCAATACTTTTTCGAATATCTTTGAAAAGATTGGCAGAATGGATACTGGCCTATAATTTCCCATATCATTTCGATCTCCCTTTTTGTACAGAACGGTAACTTTTGCCGACTGCATTTTTTCAGGAAAGATTGCGGATTGTAGACACACATTAAAGATATGAGCGAGTATTGGAGCAATAATTTCAACTGCATGTTTAATTGGGGACACCTGAAAACCATCAATGTCGCAACTAGTGCTATTTTTTAATCTTTTTATAATCGACACAACTTCGTACACCATGACTGGTTCAAGGTATATTGTATTCTCGCTATTAGTGCCAATATATTTACTTGCCTGAGGAGGCTTGGCTTGTGCGCGTGCGATATCTGTAAAAAAATTATTAAACGCATCGGCTAATTCAACACCTGACAACTCTTTGCCATTGATTTGCAACTGCTGTAAATGCCTGTGACACTCGTTGCGATTTAAAAGTCTGTTTAGCCTCGACCATAGTAGGCTGTGGTTGCGGCTTTCGATGACCAAGAGAGATGAATAGTACGTTGTGCGTGCTTGCCGTAATTTCTTAGTAAGTCTGTTCCGGTACTTTTTAAATGTGGCGAGGTCATCTGCTGATCGCGTGTAAAGAAAGTGTTGATACAACTTGTCCCTGACTCTCATTTCCTCACGTAGTTCAGACGTAACCCAAGGTTTCCTGATTTTTCTACTTTTTCTACGTGTCTTAGAGGGAAAGCTCTGGTGATATACGACAGAGAATATATCAATGAACATATTGTAAGCATCACTGGCATCCGTGATTTTAGTTATCACATCCCATTCAACTTTCAGCAAGGAGTCACAAAAAGATTGTAAAGTTTTTTCCGTAATTACTTGGTAAGACAGTGCAGGGAAATGTTTCTCTCTTAACCCGCGTATTTGAGCACATAAAAATACTGGCAAGTGGTCTTGACGATTGCACTTCCTCGTTACACTTCACCTTACCTTTCGCCTGTGGCACCTGACTTCCGGATATACTCCGGTAACATTTCCTGTTCAACTTCGCTTCCGGTGATGACGTCACTTAGAAGGGGGGGGGGGTGGCCCCGGCCCCCGAACATCGTCCTCCTTCCGACCCCCCCCCCCTTCTGACTACATACCAGGATTGGCATAGCGGAGGGGGATGGGCCTCCCAAAATTATCGCTTGACCCCCCCCCCCCCCCCCGTTAAAGAATTCTGGCGCCGCCCCTGCTGCATACCATAGCAGACTTAATTAATTAGCGGTTGCAGACAATTAAGTGCACTGCTGCAATGTACTTCGCACACACAAACTTTTACAATCATCGGCGTAAATCGCGGAGGTGTCGGGAGGTCCTGACCCCCCTTGTGTTCCGGCTGGGAGGGACACCCCTTGCAAGTGTCCCCCCTTGAGAGTTTACCTTTCAAACGTCATGTATTTGAATTGCTTGACAGTTGAACATAGCGCATTCAATTTTTTTTTAATGGCTGTTTATTTCTTAGTGTGTAGCTGTCTGTGTTCAATATCCCTCAGCTGTGTGACAGTATCGAAATAGCAACAGCCGCTCGACCGGTTCGGAAAAGACTGAACAGAATTAACAGTGCAATTACGCGAGCTGGGACTCCATGCTGGTTTTCTTTAAACTTTTTTATTTCGAAGCATGATTGTAAGTTTTTATATAAATAAAAAATACGAGCCATATTTATAAAAACAAAAATGGCCGTCATGGCAAGATGTGTGTCCCCCCTTGTGATTTTTCTGGATTTACGCCACTGGCTGCAACGACGGATTTAGTCTCTGGCATCTCACTCAATTGTGAGCGCACGATTAATAAACCAGTGTTGTTTGCAGTTAGCGCTCGTCCTCGGTATCCCTTTTGTCCGCTATCTTCCTGCGCTATTTTTTTTTTCGTCTATACTTGGTAAATTGGCTGTATGTCCGTGGACGACACAAAGAAATGTACACGAATATGAGCATAAGGTATTATATACGTTTTCTAACGTTTATATGTTGAGGCGTTCAGTGTGACATTCCTTTAGACCTTCGGGCACTCTGACCCGGTCGGCCCTCAGTCAATCTGTCAATCAACGAATGAGATATGCTCGAAACGCGATATCACTCTTGCTAGAGGAAACACCCCTTTATGTATACAGATTCGTTATCCTGTCAGCCGCGCGTCTTTTTATCTCTGAAAATATGGGTCACTATATTTCCTCTTATCATTTCCTCCAGTGTTTCGCCCTACCACACCTTAAAATCTGGGAGTTGATCAGACACTCTCAACTACATATACAGCGTGTTTCAAGAAATGTATCCAACCTTCTAAAAAAATCAGGAAAATGCGATATTTGGTTGCTGCCTTCAGAATTGGTTTTTCTGTAGTGGCAGGGATTTTAAGATGGTTAAATAAATAATTTGGGACTGTAATTAAAAAAGTTAAATTAATTAACTTTAATTAGTGGAGCTAGGTGGTTGTGTCAAATGGGAGAATTGAAGTTCTTCATGCCAGAAACCCAACCGAACTTTGAGATTTCGGAAAAGTGGCATCTAGTAATAATTACTAGTAATTAAGTAATGTAATTAAGTAATTAAGTAATTAGTAATTAAGTAATGAAATTCAACCAAATTCAATGGCGAAACCAAAACAGAAACATGGAAGAACGCAACTACCATACTCTTCTGAGACGTCCAAAATGAGTGAATGACATTTTCTGTAGCGCTAGGCATCTTAAGATGATTAGAGACATGACTTGAGACGGTAATTAAGAAAGTTAAGTTAATTAACTTTTTAATTAGTGGAGTTAGGTGACTGTGTCAAATTGGGGAATTGAAGTTCTTCGTGCCAGAAATCCATCCCAAGACTGAGATTTCGAAAAAGCGGCCTCTAGTAATAATTACGAAGTAAAGAAATTCAACCGAATTCGATGGCTTTCGCTGTTGAAAGCCGTCGCATTTGGCTGATTTTCATTACGCCACAACAATTACTAGAAGACGCTTTGTCGAAATCTCAAAGCTCGGATGGGTTCCTCGCATGAAGAACTTCAATTCTCCCATTTGACACAATCACCTAACTCCACTAATTAAAAAGTTAATTAATATAACTTTCTTAATTACTGTCCTAAATGATGTCCTTAACTACCTTAAGATTCCTGCCGCTACAGAAAAAGCAATTCTGAAAGCCGCGAGCAAATATCGCATTTTCCTGATTTTTTGAGAAGGTTGGACACATTTCTTGAAACACCCTCAGTGTGTTATGTCAGCTCCAGCTTCGATCGTTTCACTTGCCTCTCAGTCAGAATCGGCACCTACTCTTCCATTCTTGTCTCTCATCTCTCTGTCTAATACATCTCTCTTTCTCTCTCTCGCCCCGTGATCTCACTCTCACCCTGCATGGCGTCAGTCGCGTATCTGTTCTTCAAGTGATTACACTGCCAGCGTACTTTCGCAGCTTCCATTCTTCAATTATATACGGCAGTTGCGCCAGAAATATGCAATTGTTAATTTTGCACGATGTGCGCAAACTGCTGTAATCGGTCCTTTTCTTATTTCTCGTTTGAGAAGGACTCCCTCCCCAGCTGGTGTCCCTTCATGCTCCTTACGAAAAACAGGCGGGGCGTTTGCTCACCGCTTGAGCAATCGACGGCAAGCCTCGCACGCGGAAGGATGTTATTATCGCATGCGCTCCCCGTGCGATGGAGACGGCCGACTTGTCTCATCTCCGCTTCAGCCACGTTCGTCGCCAGCGCTTGCGAACTTTTGCTCGCGTGTAGAGCATATTGTCACGGGGTCATGACGTCGATGAAGGTAGCAGTCGGCGTGTCCAAAATGAAACTCTTTATTTGGCCAAACTTGTGGCCGGGAAACGGAAAGTCAAACTACGGCAATACACACTGTGCACTAGCTGATAGCGGCGAACAGAGGGTCGGCCGTCTATAAAAACTGACCTGCAGCAAGGCGTGTCGGCATTTATACATGCGGCATCGAACATTCGAGCCTTATCGCTGGTGGCCGTGTTAGATCCAGAATAATCTCAGCTGTTCGCGTTTTCGCGCTCAAGCCTACAAGAAGATTCTAACATAATCTGGAAGGTTCCTAGATATTAGGGCGTGGAATTGCGCAAGGCAGCGGCTACGCGTGCAACGGACTAGTTGCATAAGAATAACAAAAGAAGCGCGCGTGCCAAAAGATTCGCGCGGTGATGTTATCAATTTGGGCTTTAAAGTGAAGATGAAGACAACGGCGACGGCTAAAACCCGTCGAGGGTGTTCATAAAAACAAGCTTCGCAGGGGATGCAGAAATGAAAGTGAAGCGATGACGTGATTTCCACAACGGCCTGCCTTTGGTCCCCAGCTTTCCAGGGGTATAAATGGATAGTCAGCGTAACAAAATTCGTTGCTGGGTTAGATAGTTCCGATGAGCGTCGGCAGGATGGCGCAAAAAAAGCACTTGCCTCCCCCACCCCCCTCCCAAGCCACACCACCGCTCCCCCCTATTCCACCGCGATGCAACACAGGATACACAAGACAAGAGCTTGTCTTACGCATCAGTGTTCTTTGTTTGTCCTGTGTCGAATCCACGCTTTCCAATATTTAATATTAGTAAGTATTCTCTTGAAATGCAACATCAGTGGCCCTACAGGCCGCCATTGTGAAATACCTGCATGACAACGACCGAAAAGCTTTGGGGCGGACTCGGCGACCCCTTTCAGATGATTGGGGGGTGGGGGCGCCCCCCCCTCCTGCCCCAGTGGCGTAGCCAGTGGGCACACCGGGCCCGTGCGCCCCCCCCCCCCCCCCGCGAAATTTGTTTCGCCATGGCATAGAGCTCAAAATGACACTCGATCACATTTGCCTGCCCGGGGGGGGGGGGCACCTCCTTCATATCAAGGAGGCGCCCCCCCCCCCCGCCCCGAAAAAATTTCTGGCTACGCCCCTGCTCTGCTCCCCTCGTGCGCACGCCTATGCACACCAGCACTTTTTCCCCATCAACACCAGCACTTCACCCCCTCCCCCTCCCTCCCACATGCCGCGATGCAGCACAGCTGGTGTGCACCCTACAAAGAAAAGATCCTGCTGACGCCCTTGGAGGTGAGTGCTACGTACGAGGTCTCTCCAGAGGATTTCAATGCGTCGGTACTAACTGCAGGTTGAAATCAACAAAAAGAGGCCCTTCAGAAGTTTGCGAGCGAAAAAAAAAAAAAGAGCATAATCCACGACGACACGTTTTGCTCCCAAATTCTAGCGCACACGCATTCCGAATCGGTAAACCCGCGCTGTGTGGGCACACTGCCACCCTCCCACATATTCCCTGAGACTACAGGGAAGACTCTCTCCCACCTAACCTATACCGGCCACAGCTGCCACAGCTGTGGCACGTGGGAGGAGATGCAAACCACCACTGACCTGGAAGTCCAGATCCAGGCCGACGATAGCGTAGAACTTAAAAAGTCCGCGGCATTTCGTCCTCAAAGGCGTATATGCACACAAGCCTGCACCAATGACGTCACGAGCCGGACTGCCGGTGACTCCTCCTTCGGAGAACATTGCCGAGTGCATGAGTGATCGGCTGCCTGGCTTCGGTGCTTCGTAAGTTCTATGCGGCTATAGACCTTTTCACAGACGCATCTCCCTGGGCGGCGCCATAATTCTCTCTGGGCTACGCTGAATAGGCGTGACCCCCCCCCCCCCCAAAAAAAAAAAAAAAATGCACTGCCAAGGCTCTGACGTCAGCCTTTGCATTCTCGCGCGGAGCCCAGCATGACGGCGTTTTTTCTCTCCTGTGAGAAGGTCTATACAGTAAAACCTCGGTGATACGATCACGGCTCGTACGAATTTCGGGGTGATACGAATCTTTCTGTGGTCCCGGCCAAGGCTCATTAGCCGGCAATGCATTGGAGTGCGGTTGTTGCGAACTGATTTTCACTCCGCGAGGTTTGATACGAACGTATGCTAGCGCACAAGTACGAACAGGTGCTGCCCGCACTGTCGCGGGACTGCCGACCGCGGGCCTGCCGCGTCGGCAGTCCCGCGTGGGCGCGGGCGCGCGCCCGGCGCGACCATCAACGGTGCGTCTTGCCTCCGAGATTGTGCGCCCGAATCTTGGAGGCCGTTAGGCGCCTTCGCCGTTTAGATTACAGATGACGTTGACGTCGCGTTTCTTTTTTTTTTTTATTTCAACGC
The DNA here is from genome assembly GCF_013339695.2 of Rhipicephalus sanguineus. Lineage (NCBI taxonomy): Eukaryota > Metazoa > Arthropoda > Arachnida > Ixodida > Ixodidae > Rhipicephalus > Rhipicephalus sanguineus. The sequence goes on along the minus strand of NC_051184.2, from coordinate 81,498,884 downwards.
GTTCACGCGTGCAGCTGTGCTCGAGGCAGCAGCGTCTTTGTACTGCGTTCACACGTGCCTGCCACGTCGATGCAAGCGATGTCCTCGCAATCAGACGTTCTGTGAAACAAGACTGAAACTTGGGCTGCGGGTCCATCATGAACTCCCATGAAAGGTGGACGAAGACCCCAAGAGACGAAGCGGACGGTCTTGGTGAAGGAGCTAGGCCTCTCAACGCACGCGCGCACCTGCCAACTCTCCTATTTGCACGGGAGACTCCTGAATTTTGAGCAAACCTCTCGATTCTGCGGGCACGGCCGTAAATCTCCCGAAAAGCGCCCCCAACACCACCGCGGTAGGAAAATAACAGCAACAAAGGACAGCGATTCTAAAATTTTCTGGCCTTCATCTATCGCGTGCAAAGCGCTTCTTAAGTTAATTTCGCTGCAGTACTCTGGTGCCATGCAGGAAAGCGTAGTACGATTAGGAAGGGGCCACTAGCGGTCACGCGTCACAACACATCTGGTTCATCAATTACACACGCGCGCACGCGCCGTATATTTGAGAGTACAAGTATGATCATTGACGTCTAAAAAGTTTACTAGCAATCATTCAGAGCTGTTGATGACGTAGCTGCGGCCCTGAGAAACATTAAATCAAAACGTTAAGCCAAGTTTCTTTTGTCGCATACTAATTTTCCATGTTTTCTGGTGATACGAATTTCGGATGATACGGATATTTTTGGTAACCCAGCGAGATTCGTATCACCGAGGTATAGTCGATAAAGTGAAAGAGGAAGTGGCCTTTAGACACTTCAGGGGCTCCCTGATTTTCTTTCAAGACATGTAGTTGTTCTCATGCTCCTCCCTATATTCTTTAAATCGTCACGAAGACGCAGTGCGATATTTGCGGCAGGGATGTTAGAATATCTATAAGTATATAAGCGTAGCGCATGCGGCTATAAGTAAATTCCTCCAGTGCCAGTAGCTGAGAGTGGCCATACGTCCCAGCCTGACTACTGGCACGCGAGTAATAAATAAATAAATAAATAAATAAATAAATAAATAAATAAATAAATAAATAAATAAATAAATAAATACAACGTGGCCACGTGGGATATTTGACACTTGTGATCCTTGCCTGTTTTTAATGGACAAAATTGTCATTGAAGGTGGTCTATAATCGGCCATAGTTGATTTTAGGTGTATATTTTAATCGGTTTTAATTTTTAGATTCTCCTCTCCCCGGCAATTGCAGCCGACAATGTGAGGAGCGAAAGTTGTCGTCACTGCCCAATACAAGCTAAAGGGGCCCTGCAACACCTTTCCAAGTGATCGTCGAATGACTTCTTTAAAAGAGCTTATTGCCTCACGAATCGACGGCCGCAAAAGTTTTTATAATCCGTCAAGTACGAGCCCAAGATCAAGAAGGGAGCCGACGGATGGATACACGTTATAGGTTTCAAAACAGGAGAAAGTGCCTCAGATCAGGCTGGCCGACGTTTCGATAGGGGACCTATCTTTGTCAAAGGCGCCTTGTCATCCCTGGCGTGTTAGTTTTAAAGGGTTAGTGATGACGTCATGTCCAGCGGTGGCGCGTCTGTTGCTGTTGGTAATTTCTGCCTGGAAAGAGAGAAACTCGAAAGCAGAGGAGTGTAGCCCTTGCCACATTTCAAGAGAGTTTGCAAACACGTTCGGGTGTGCCATGTCAGAGTTAAAGGTAGCTGCAAAGAAAGAAGAAAAAAAAAGGGGGGGGGGTACAACCAAGCGAGAGGGCGAGTGCAGCCATCACAAAGAGCTGCCGAAGGTGGTGAGGAAGGAAACTACAGGCGGGGATTCCAGGGATTCCAGGGATTTATCGTACGCTTCAAGCGCTTTCTCTCTCCTTTCGTGGCAGCGAGCGCACTGAAAGCTACGCAGGGAGCGGTATGACAAGGGTGCAAGAAGATGCGTCCCTTCTTCAGCGCGCGTCATGAGCTTGAGCACCTTCTTTTTTCCTCGAACGCGCGGTTTACTTTCAGTGTGATCGCGAGCGCGGGCACGTGGCGGCATTCTGCGGCGGCCGCGGTAACTACGCAGCTCACGATGCACAAATCAGCCATGGTGCGATCTTGTACGCATTCCAAATAAGCACGGAGGCGTGGCGTTACATCCAGCCGCACGCAATTGGTCAATGCAGGGCCGTGACGTCTGTCGCGGTTCACATTGGCCATTCACGTGCGGCTGGATGTACCGCCACGCCTCCGTGCTTATTTGGAATGCGTACAAGATCGCACCACCAATGTATGTTGATCTGTGCATCATTTGTCGAGAGAAGAGGGAGTGATTTCTGGCTGACTTTGAGAATTAATTGCCAATTTCAGGTCGCGTGCTGAACTATAATGTTTGGCCCGCGTGTTCGCAGGAGCCTCGACTACCGATCGGCAGCCTTTTCTGACCATGCTGGAAAAGTGTTGCAGGACCCCTTTAAGGGTGCCCTGCAGCGGATTTACTGCAATTACTGGGCGGTTCGCAGGCAAACGCGTAAATGTTTCTCAAATGCCAGGAAGAAGCCAATCTGAAATCTTATCCGTCATTTTTGTGCTGAAACTTTGGGAGTGTATTTATGCACGGTGCACACCAGAAGTGTACTTCCACGTCTAGAACAAAATCTGCTAAGGAACAAAATATGCGGCCGGGGGCAGGCGAAGCTCCCGTCTAGACAACTCGGGGGGAGGGGCACACCAAAAGAAGTTTCTTTCGGTGGCGTTGGGCAGACGTGAGCACGCCCTCCCTCCGCGTAGTTGAGACCTCTTTCAGGTTTATGTTCCATCTATTGGAGCAATTTGTCCTAAATTCTTAAACTGAGCGATATTTCCTCCCTACCTTCGGCATTACCTTATCTGTAGCGGTAGACAACTAAATGTGCCGAGATTCAGTTATTGCGGTGGTAGTTACAGCAATTAAATTAACTAACAGAATGATTAAAGGAGACGGATGGTCAACTCAAATGGAAGAATTGAAAGTCCTACAGGCGAAGAGCCTAATGCCGCTTTGAGATTTCCAAAAGGCTGCCGCCGGTAATTTCTGCGCTGTTATGATATCCGACCAATTTCGCCGGCGAAACCGAAAGCGAAACGGCGAAGAGCGCAACCGCCGTGCTGTGTTGAGAGCTTGAGACGTCCATCAGAAGGACCGATCGTCGAAAAATCAACCATCGATCTACTTCGCCTCGTGGGTGTGCGGGCTGCGCTTGCCATGACAGCACGCACTGCGCACGTGGGTTAACAAATGCATAGCTTACAGCTACTGCAATCGGTGTTGAAAGCAGTGACGTCATTCTAGGTGTCTGCAAGTGTAGGACACTTGCGCTCTTCACGTCGGTTACGGTTTTGGTTTCGGTTATCACAGGAAGGACATCGCAGGGCGGCCTCCGCGCTATCAGCGTGAGCTGTCGTTCTTCATATGAAAGTGGCGAGCGTTGAATTTTTTAAGGAAGGAAACACAATCAATTGGCCAGGTGGCAAATATATTGTTGTAAGACAAAAATCTGATGGAATCTGAAGAATATTTAAGGATTTTAATTTGTTGAAGATGCCACTTGTGTTTCGTGCGCTGCCGATGATGACCTCAGAGGCCACATAGATCGAAGCGTGTGGTTGAGATTTGTTCCTGCAGGTGCCGCAACGATACCAGCTGCTCACAGCCTTTCAGTCAACTCAATCAATCAATTGTCACTAATTATCCAGACTATTCATTGGCCCTTACCTTAAGTGAAGTAATGCTCCGATAACACATGTACTGCAATCTCCCTTTAAAGCTGGCTTTCTGACAGAAAGTTGGCTTTTGAGGAAAAGCCTGCTTCCGTGGAGAGGACGATATAAAATGAAAAGGTAAAAAAGGGAAAAATTTGCCTGTCAGGCAGATTTATAACAAAAGAACGTCTCTTGCAACCTTACCAGACAATCAGGAATTCCTCCGTCTTTCATCAGGGTTTAAAAAGCCGCCACAGATATCAAATTATTGGTCGCTTTGCCCGAGGGCCAGCCTCTTTCTGTATTTTACTTTTAACCTCTGGGACGCTGAAGTTAAAGAATAAATCAGCTGTTCAATAAATTCTTCTTTGAGAACTCTAGCTATTGTCGTTTTATATTGCGATCATAGGTCTATTGTCAGAAGAGAAAATGAAGGTCCAATGTGCAAATTTTGAATTTCGCACCGAAACCTTAACGCCGTCACCGTGATGTCCCCGATTTCAAAGTACGATCGTCAGTTTTTGAACGCGTTTACTTAGTATAATTGTCCCTGAAACCGGCCACGGTAAGTATCTGGCTCCCTGAGAACACAATGCGATCAATTTAACAACGGTTAATGATGTATCCAGGCTGTAGTTGACGATGTCGAAATACATGACGTCACTGTGAGCTACACGAGCGGGAACTGTAGAGAATATGCGGGAACTTCAAGGCGGCGTACCGGCGGCATTTTCCTTATTGCGCATTTTTCTGGCCTGCCGGGCGTTTTCTCGCGGCAAGATCGAGTAGTGCTTTTGGTATTGTGCAGCTTAGCAGGTATGTGTGTCACGCTGCCAAGCTAGAGGTTGTGGGTTCGATTCCCGGCCACGGAGGCCGCATTTCGATGGTGGCGAAATGCGAAAACACCCATGACTGCTTATCTTTAGGTGCACGTTGAAGAAACCCAGGTACGGTACGGTACGAAGAACTTTATTTAAAGATCCGGAGAAGTGCCACCCCTTAGGGTGACACCGCGGGCCGCTCCCACGTGGGGACAGTTAGACCTAGCCTAACCGCCGCATCGCAGGCTCTCTGGACAGCCCAAAGTTGTTGCTGATATTCCGAGCTCTTGAGGGCCGAGCTCCATTTCTGCTCTGTGAGGTCCTTATCCCCACGTAACGAGGGGCACCGCCAAAGCATGTGCTCTAAATCGCACGTTCCCCCGCAGCCAGGGCATTGTGAGCTGAAGTCACTTGGGAATAGACAGTGCATGAAAGCCAGATTCGGATAAGAATTAGTTTGAAGCATCCTAAAGGTCATCGCCTGTGGTCTCGTGAGCTTTTTGTGTGGTGGAGAAACCCAGGTGGTCGAAAAAAACTAGGGATGGGTGAAAAAACCTAGGTTAAAGAACCCTATAGGTTAAACCTAGGTTAACGTTAAAGAAACCTAGGTGGTCGAAAAAAACTAGGGATGGGCGAATAGCATAAGTTTGAGGTTCGATTAAGCGAATACAAAGTGAATAGTGACTTAGGCGAATAATTTCGAATTGAATAGTTCGAATAGTATATCTCACTTATTAAGAAAAATGAGCATTTTTGACTTGACCCAACTAACTTTCACACTATTTTTAAGAAACTAGGCATATGTGAATGTCACTTTTTCGCTTCGAGGTGAAGTGGAAGCAACTTTCAATAGTGGCAAGATTCGCATAGCAGTAGGGTGCAAGTTATAACTAGTACAATACGTCACGTTTTAAAAGTTACTATACTTAGAGCATATAAGCCCGTATTCTAAACTTAAAAAAACTCTTCTAAACAGAAAATGGCTTTGCGGCAGTGCAGATTTGCCTTGGATGGGTGGTTTCGCGGCATAGCATTTCCACGTTGCAGTGAAACCATCTTTTCCGGGGGGGGGGGGGGGTATATGCGCTTAAATATACATATATTCATTTTGAATAATCTAAATTCGTCTCGAAGCGAATACTGTAATGTTTGGTTCGAATAATCGAAGCGCCCGAATATTCGCCCATCCATATTCGAAACCAATCCAGACTCAATCGATACGGCTTGTCTCTCAATCGTATTGCGATTTTGGCCCAGAGTTTAAACCACTGTTCGATTTCAGTTGACTTAATATGCAATGCAGTTCACCTCCGCGACAAAAAAAATAAACTAGGCGCTAGCAAATGCTTCATCCGAATGGAACCACCTTCCTGCCTCCATCGCCAGCAACCCTAATCATGCATCACTCAAGACTGCCATCTCTAACTTGTAACCACTCCTCTCTGTAACGCCGCAAATGGCATTGAGAGTATTTAAATAAATAAATGCTGTGAAAATCCGCTTCCAAGCCAGCACCGTCCATATTTTATTTTTGCTATTTTGTCCTGGCATACCGAGCTTCTATCATAGTAGCAGTATTTTTGACATATGGAATGGCAACACTAGAATACAACACAAAACATTCTGGTCTTTACTCTTACTTCAACAATTTAAAGTTTCAAGCTCTCAGACACTTTGTACGACATCACATATCAAGCTATATGAAGGCGTTTTATATGTTCTGTTATTGCAATACTACTTACCCAACTCTTCAGCTTAGTACTCTTGTCCCGTGATTTACAGCCTGTAAATAGTCTAGGCCCCTAAACGTTTGCAGTGTGTGCTGATGTGGCCATCACAGCGTGCTGCATTGTAATGGCTACCACATGCAGTCAATAATGAGATGAAGAGGTCGCGGGGCTTTCGAAACAAATTAAATCCCCGTCACTTTTGATTCAGCAGTGCTTGGCTTAAACAAACCCACAAATCGTGCACAGCGCAGAGTCGTTTGATGGGAGTGTACTTGCTCGGATCGACATATTCCACACGAAATGACGACACAGGCGAAAAAGTAACAACCTCGTTTATTCCGACGTTAAAAGCCGGCTTCTCTCGATTTGAACAGTAATGTGGCTGCTCACTGTATTAGACAGCACATCAGCCATTTACTGCTTTAGTGTTTCCGTAGTCGAAGGCAAGATGGTGGTTACATCACACGATGACCTCATATGGTTGGCCACAACCCCCCACAAAGCCTTTCCGTGTTGCCCAATTCATGTGCACAAAAGTTACCAACAACAAACACCTTTCTTGCAGTCACTTCATGGCCTCGGAGACGTTTTACACATATATTTACGGAATACAGACGCTGGGCCTCCGTTCTCCGAAGCCACCAGACTCCTTGCTAATGGGGCACTTGTACCCCCCTGCCCCACCCTAGTTAGGCCACTGTATGTCGCTGAAGCTGTTCTACGGTGCATTGGTTCACTTAACCATTCGTGCCACTGAAAGCTGCCGAGGATTACAATGCCACCCACCAGAGTACAATTCAATCACGATATAAGAATACCCGATACAACGAATCATTGGATGAAACAAATTAAATCTAAAATATTTCGAGAACAAAAGGCACAACGGGACGAATTAAAGATGAAACAACACAGGTGCTTTTGTTTTTCAGTGGTCTCATTCCTGCACTGTTTCTTTTTTTTTAAATGTTGCTCAACGAAACAGCCAAACATTAAGCAGCTGTATATTAAAACGTTTCTCACAAACGCAGGCGTGTAATGCATATGCTCATAATAAACATTGAATATAAAGAAATGCTTCTGTGTCTCGGGCACAACCTCACTACAGAAGGATTCAACTGTACTTAAAGTAAGAAGGCACATTAAAAGTGCTGCAGCAGATTTTCTTCGAAGAATAGATGACAAGGTGCCTTTGCCAAGCCCAGCGTAACATTTTGCTGTGCCTTTGGACGGAGGCGTTTGGTACAGCCAAATCTTGTCATAACGAAGTATATCCGACATAAAAATAATACCTCCGTTAGATTCGGTAATTTGTTATAAGCGTATATTTGTATGACTGTCTTAATGACAACGTTATTCTTCATTTACTGTGTTATAACCAATTAATAATTTGTTACAGCAAGGCTAACTGTACAGTCTAATGCTCTCATCAGTTAAACACAACAAACGTAACATTTTGCAACTCAGTGCCTCTTCAAGGGCTCTATACTCAATCAATCACTCACTCTTTAGGTTTTTCATACAATGCCTCTATGGAGTGGTGGGCATCATTTTCGATGCAGTCGTTAATTATTCAACGTGAAGGTAACACCACTGAGTGGAGGTGCCTCACTCCTTCCAGTACGTCAACACTGGGGGCTTTTAGCTTGTACGTATACTTCTCTACGTTACAGTGTTACTGGACACCGGAAGGAATCTGTGCCTGGGCGGGCCTTTACGGAACGTAAACTACTCGCCGGATAGGCTTTACGTTTACGGCCCTATCTCGCAAATCCACCTTCTCTCGTGGCTACTTGCGACATCCGCTTTGCGGTGACTCCTGCCGCCGAGTCAAAATAAGCCGAAGTGCGAGCGCCAATTGCGATCACCTTGTTTCAGCCGGGTTACCGAAGCTAGAGCGACCTAGAATATCGAACTCCTAAACGTAAGAGGCCTAAAACCCAGACAGGCTGGATAGGTGGCGCCATCTAGCGGGGCCAAGATGAACCAGGCAAGCACAAAATTCTTATTGCAGAAACATCGTGGTAGAATTTCCAGTGTAAATGCCTTGCAGCGGCATAATTACGAATGAGTTGCCTTTTCAACCATTTTTTCCCTCAAAATCACTAGGCGAAAACAAATGTGTCCATGACTACGGTTGAACAAAGCGTCACAAGATGTCCACACCATCTTCTGGTAACCCGGTATTGCTACACCCCTTTGCGTATACCGGGATACTGCACACGTTAAAAACCTCTTATAATTTTGCCGCAGCGGTAATTCAATATTATCTAAATTAAATGTAGTTTAAATGCAGTTATCACCACCATTTAGTGGTTTGCGCGAATTTATAGGTGTACGTTTACGTATGGGGATCGTTAAAACTTTTCTAAAACATGCGTTACGGTAACACAGTAAACGCAAACCGGTATTCCGGTAACGTTAAAAAGTATACGTACAAGCTAAAAGTCTAGTTTGCAAGGGTTGACGCTTGGGCAAGTTGGTGTGGATTCATTTCAAAATGTTAACAGCGCCTTTACCTTTGTTGTCTCGTCCCTTCCTTTTGTTCTATGTGCTGTTAACATTTTGAAATAAGTCTAGGATTGTACGAATAGTAAATTTTAGGTTCGAAGCGAATTTGAAGCGAATAGTGATTTAGTCGAATAATTTCGAATCGAATTCGAATAGTATACATCACATATTAGAAAGAAAAATGAGCATATTTGTCATGACCCAACTAACCTGCACAATATTTTTTTTTTAAATTGAAACAAGGCATGTGCAAATATCATTCTTTTTGGTTCAAAGGAAGTGGAAGCAACTTTGAATAGTAGCAGGATTTCACTTTCGGTAGAATGCTACTGATAAACTATAAAATACGTTTACTATACTTGGAGCATATAAGCCGGTATGCCGGTATAACAAGCTTTTAAACTTCAAAAATGATGAATCGATGTTTATGTTCATTTAACCTTGAAGTGAGGCTTCGCGGCAGTGCGCATTTCTTCTGAAAAAGTGTGTTCACGGCATAGCATTCCTTTACTGCAGTGAAACCACCTTTACAGGGGGTTACATGCGGAGTAATATACACCTATTCGTTCATTTCGACTACTTCAAAATTCCTAATAATTGAAATTCGAATCGAAGCGAATTAGAATGGTGTAATATTCGTTCGAATATTCGAAGTGCTCGAATATTCCCACAAGCTTATGAATGCCCCTATTCATTGGCTAAGCCGATCGGTACACAATGAAAGTGGTATATTTTTTTGAGTCATCGATTGAAAGTAAGGCTCCTGCGTCCATGGCTGCAGAAAAAGAAATGACCTCTCCACACCTGCATCTACACGTCATGACGGTTACAAAACAAGCAATCTACTTGCGATGCGAGTCTAGGTCGCGCCATTTTGAGAGAGACGCTAAAGGCAGTAAATCTTCGAACACACGTTCCCCTTGCTTTATCATTTGACCGAGAACACACGGCTCGTGCCCAGTGAATGCGGATGGCTGGCCAAAGAACAGTGAGCCACGATTGGTCGGGAGGCGGCCCAACTCCTGACCGATTGGTCAGGCTTCGTCAATGTTTTTGCCGACGAGTGAAGTTAGCATTTGAGTCCACTTCGGCGCTCCTCCCTTCTTTCCCGCCGCGTGTTCCAGGATTTCGAGGTACTTCCACGGCACACCGTACGACGGACCGGTCAGCAGCCTCTCCATAAACGCAACCTGCATCAGCCATGACAAGGAAATATTTCACGTTAGCACAGGTCAGGACATGTGTGCACAGTCAGGACGAAGCGTTTCTAAACCATTGTACTAAAGAACATTTTCGCTGTGATCAATGCGCACAGTGTATACATTACACCCACAAAGCTTGGCGTATCATATATGCTGACATTGATACCCGAAGATGCCAAAAAAAGTTAAACAAGGCAAACTCGACACAAAACCTACATAGCTGCGTTCCTGAAAAGCTGGTGCGATGCATTATTCGTAGATAGCTCATGAAAGCCAATTCGATATTAATTACCATACCACTTGACTTTACTGTCACTCTGTCCATTCAGTTATAGAGAAGCTTTACAAAATACACTGCAGGCAGGCACAATGTGCGACGCATCTTTGAAGCGTGAGAGCAGAAAATACATCTGAAATAGGATGTAAGAGGACACAGTTATAAAGATACATCATGAGAATTGGAATACATACCAACTAGCCTCATCTGTAAGATTGCCAAGCTGCAGGGAATACACGACAGCCAGGATTTCATTTCGAGAAGGAAGGAGAGGGGAGGTGCTTAGCCCCCTCCCGGCTACGCCTATGACCAAGGCGTAGCCAAAACAGTATTCAGTTCAAAACTTCTGCAATATATTTGCAATGTGGCTTCTGAAAGTGCATATTTTACGCTATGCACAGTTTTATTTATTTGTGCTGTTTACTCTACATTGCCAGATGCAAAGATGATTACTATAGGTGAGAAAGGGTTAAAGTAGAAATAAAGACCAGAATAAAAGGGAAAACGCACGCAAACACGGACACAACGCAGCCTGTGTCTTTCGTATTTACGAACTAAAGAGAGTGGGTGCTCTGTTGAATGCAGGCACTTTGCTTTACCTGGTTGCCCTGCACGGCAAGCTACTGCTTTCCACTGGCCAGCGGGGTCACTGACACGCTGCCCGCCGCACCCACTTGAACCTGTGTGACAGGCGAAACGAGTGTCACGAGAAGACATACAGGGCATTGGATACACAAATGAGCCCACATCAGGAACACAGTCTATTTAAACAGTGTGAAGTCTTTGGTGCACTTCAAAGTAACTTTTAAACATTGTAGTAAGGAAGAGAAAGAAGAGCTTCCGCTTCTGTTGTTGCTGTGCGCGCGATCTACCTTCGTGTTTTGCCAGTGCTACCTCGACTGTTTAAGACGTCGCTGTCTCATAATAAATCGTCGCACAACAATCGTCGAACATAGGCCAACTAGCCCAACTCACGATCTTGTTGCAATCCAGTGGCTATCATTGACACTGTTATGTGTGCCCTTGCAGAGAAGCTGCTCAGAGCACTTCCGCGACAGTTTTTATGATGCAATAAAGTGTTACACACCATATTGGGATGATTTCAGTGTGCACAAAACAGAGAAGGAGTCGAAAAACATTAGTTTTTGTCTGTTCTGTGCGCGCTGAAAACATCCTGTTATGAATTCCTACCAATAGCCCAGTTTTCATCACTTGTTGTAATTGAAGAACAGCTGGCAATGTAAACCGCATCGAAGTGCCAAATGTTTTCTTTAAAGCGCAATCATCAGTAATTACAAAAAATATTACCTTGCCTCTACCTTACTTCAAAAACAACTTCATTGCAAGTTTGATCTTGGCCAGTATTTTGTAATCTTAAATTTTAACACAATGAATTTTAGCGGTTTGTGCCCAGGGTTATTTCAGGCGTTCCAAGTCAATCCTTGAACCGGCAAGCTTCGTCGGCAGAGAGTTTCATACAATAACCTAGAGAGGAAACTGGCGCTGCGATCGTTGGCAGTGTCTCCTTCCACCTGGTGGAAGGAGACGTTAGGTGGGCAAAGCGTTCGGTTCACCCATATAGCCGCTTAAAACCGGCTTGACTTGACTTGAAGTGTATAAGTAGGTGGCGGCAGAGTAGCGTTCAGGCCCGTTTGTGTGGCTTGCGTGGTGAGTGTTGGCAGAGCAGGCACACTACTGTACTGATGTTGATATTGAGCGCGAACTGTGTGCAGTGTGTGTTGTAGAAGTCGTAGCAAATCGTCGCCGCTTTTGTTGCGATGTCCTCCGGTTCAGTGGACCACTGCCAAATCTATAAGCAATGATAACGAGCTGTACGAGCATGAGATAAAGGCCATGTGTTACGTGATTTGTGAAATGTGTCTGTTTGACGCACAGCTTGTACTGTGGCGTACGTGTATGTGTGGTAAGTGCGTGCTCTGCGTGGCCCGTTTGTGTGGCTTGCGTGGTGGGTGCTGGCAGGGTAGGCACGGCACTACGCACTAATGAACTGTGCGCATTAACGAGAACCACCTCTGACCGTAGGGACGTGATCGCGTTGTGTATGTTGTAGAAGTCGTAGCAAGTCGTTGCCGCTTTCGTTCCTGCGATGTTCAGTGGACCATTGCCAAATCTATCAGATATGATAACGAGCTGTACGAGTATGAGATTAAGGCCATGAGTTACGTGATTTGTGCATGTCTGTCTGACGCACAGCTTGTACTGTGGCGGACATGTATGTGTGGTAAGTGCGTGCTTTGCGTGGATCGATCGCTTACAGTTGGAAAGTCATTTGGGCGAAGTGTACTTGAACCATCACTTTTATTTAACGATGCGTCTAGGGTTACGTCCAGACGTAGTCGCTATCGTTACGCCCAGACGTAACTGTCCACGGGGTCCACGGTGCAATTCTGCCTCCGTGGTTATGCGTCCTATGCGCGGACTAAAGAACTCCTTGCTGTTTTTAATCTACTGTCCCTGAGAATATTTGACGTAAGTTAGGGGTGGTCACCTTGTGGTCGGTGTGAAAGGTTAGACGTTTGCACCTATCCACTGTAACTGTAACGTTCAGCACGGCCGCTCGCTGAATTAAGCGGCCATACATTCAGTATCACTGTCGTATCACCGATTTACCAGCATCACTTATGTATTGAGACGTGCGTGGCTTGTTTTGCCGGACTGTTTCGCGTATCAGCAGCTCTGTTGTCGAGACAGACCAGCTGACGCACTTTAGGAAGACGTTAATTTCGGCCTCCGCCGGAGCCACGCTGCCTTCAGCCATCGTCTCGGGTGCTGCCTTTTCCTTAGCTTCGTTGAGGCGGTCAACCTCAGTTTGGGGCAATCACGGTTAGTGAAATAAAAGTGAAATAACTGCAGGTCTCCATCGAACTTGATGTAAGTACGGTTTGCGTGCCCGTGTTGATGTATCACACGTCCACTAGGGTTACGTCCATACAATAACAATCGGTACAGCTGCCCCGCGTGTGTACACATAAATGTCGTCTTTAGAAAGCCTCCTTCCGTCCAGTTATGTTGGTGCAGCCTACTTGGCCTACTCGAAACACATTGTTGCGAGATTGGGCTCACCGTCGCGGCGTTAGCAGTGTAGTATGGATGGGCGGTCGGCGGCACATATCCAATTAAGTGTTGCACATATCCAAGAAAGCGCGTTGACTACAGCCCAATGGTGGTATATACGCCCTCCATTGCCACATTAATGCACGAAGCCGTCCTAACGTTCCTATTACGTGTGTGTGAAGTGCAATCCGCCAATCAATGGGGTACTGGCCTTCGGCGACAGTCGTGTTTTCCACTGTGCTCGATGTTTTTTTTTTCTTGCTTTATTTGTACGTGCTTAGGTTGTGTTCTGCCCATACTACAATATAAATGGTGTTGTGCGACTGAACCAATATACTTCTTGCTGTAGCGGCTACAAAAAAAAAAAAAAAAAAAGCCTGTTCTGCTTTTCTGTTTGCATGATTCCGTGTACCTCTCTAGAAGTGCGTGACTTGAGGTCTTTTTTACTGCTAACCGGCCTTTGCGGACTATAGTTCATGCTTGGTATCACAAGGATTTCTAAATCGCCAGCACTTCACGAGATTGCGAACAGTCATTTACGAAAAGTCCTTAAAACACAGTTCTCTCCCGACTGACTGGAAAATGGCATCGGTTGCTCAATCTGACCCGCGCAACGTTATCAATAACTACCGCCCCATTTCACTCACTTCTGTGTGCTGCAAAATTCTTGAACACGTTTTATATACCGCCATTGTTAAGCATATAGATAGTAATTCTTTATTGAACTCAAACCAGCACGGATTTAGACATGAATTAACTATCGTGCGTCACACAACTGGTAGAGTTCACACATGTTTTAGCAGCAGCACTGGACGATAACTCTTCGGTTGATTGTATTTTCCTCGACTTTCAGAAGGCGTTCGACACCGTTTCGCACTACTTATTACTGCAAAAACTGTCCAGCTTTGACATTAATCCCCAAGTTATTGCATGGGTTGCTGAATATTTACGTGAGAGGCGACAATGCGCAGTTGTAAACGCCGAACAGTCTGCAATAACTGATGTTACGTCAGGGGTGCCTCAGGGATCAGTACTGGGACCCCTTCTTTTCTTACTTTATATCAATGAGATTAACGAAAACGTACAATATCATATTAGGCTATTTGCAGATGACTGCATATTATACCGCAAAATTACCTGCTCACCGGTAAAAATGGTGTGCGAATACAAATACCTAGGCGTTTACTTTTGCCCCTCTTTATCATGGAGTCGGCATGTGGATTATACCGTAGGTAAAGCTTGTCGGAGTTTGGAATTTTTGCGACGAAATACACGTGCATTTCCACTGCAAACCCGGGAGTTATTATATAAAACATACGTAAGATCAGTGCTGGAATACGCGTGCTGCGTGTGGGACCCTTCAACAGCATCAAACAAAGAAAGATTAGAAAAAGTTCAGTCCATGGCGGCAAGATATATGTGCTTAATATACCCATGTATGACAGACAGTTTAGTTCAACAGAATCTAAGGCGATATTAAAATGGAAGTCTCTGCAGCTTGCGAAGAGCGTCATTTCGACTGAAGCTATTACACAGCATATATCATTTTCATACTCGAATTCCCCGTGACGTATACATTAACCGGCCTCACTACACATCAGCACGCAAAGATCACGAACACAATTAAGATAAGAGCATATAAATGCAATACATCGTCCTTCAGCAACTCTTTTTTTCCCAGAACTATCAGTCAGTGGAATCGACTTCCTTCCACAATTGTAGGAATTTCGTCTAATGACGCATTCTTTTCTGCAATAAAAATGATTGAATCTTTTGACCACTGAGCCTTAAAAGAAATCATGCGTACGCCTGGTAATCACCATGATCTATACTGTATCCCATTTGTAAACTGTGTTGTTTTCTTTTAGTGCTTCCTTTGCATTTTGTGCTGTACTATATATTTACCACTGCCGCGCTTTGTTGTAATTACTGTTCGCATTGCCATTAACTATTATCACTGTGCTTTCTGTTTATTTTAGATTGTTTTCCCAATGTATACATTTTTGATGTAGCTGTGTACGTTTGTGTCGGCGTAGAATAATCTACATTTTCATTTGCACCTGCAACTTTCATGCTTATTCTTCTTCTGTACCCCCCCCCCCCCAATGTACGTAATGCCTGTATGGGCGCTATGGGTATTAAATAAATAAAATAAAATAATAATTGTGTCTCAAAAATTCTGCATTCACACCTCCATACCGACACGTGCATGCACTCACTTATTAAAAATATAAAACAGCGCTTTTTTAAACACAAGACGAAGGAAAGAGACGTATGTGTCCCTCCATTCCTTCGTCTTGTGTTTAAAAAAGCGCTGCTTTATATTTTTACCATGGAACCTCACCAACTCGCCCAATTTGCGTGTCTTGCTCACTTATTAGTCTGCATACAAGCCTTGGAAATTGAAATGCTTGTTTATATCGTGCAGACATACGTACAAGCATTTGATGCTGTGCTAACACAACGGAATAGGCTGCCCTCTGCTAAAGTTACGTCCACCGTGTGATTCACAATGCGCACTTAAGTTTAATAATTATCTTGCCAGTCTCAGTGGTTGGCTCGTGTCACTGGGACGCTGTCGCTTCGCGGTGCGCCGTCGTCGCTCCACTATTTTGCTCGAGTGGCTGGTGTCACTACAGCAAGAGTACGGAGCGCGACGTGGGCTGGGGCGTCCACCGCTGCCACCAAGGCGATTTCCTTAAACAAAAAATATTACGGCGCCCGTGGAGCACTTAATAAAAAAAGAGAGAGAAGGACAACAGCGAGGTTCGAACCAACGTTCTCGCTCGCAGATCCGAGCACGACACGTACTAGCCCGCTGCGCCACTAGAGCCGATCGGTTCGGTGCGTCTGATCTCACGCTGGACCTAACTTTAAGATTTGTTATTCTTACGTCCAGACGTAACTGCAACGGCTCCTATAGTTACGTCTAGACGTAACGCGCTAGACACTCCGTTCTTCCTTTCCATCAAGAACCACTACTATTACAGACATTCACAAATCGCATACACATGGCCTTTATCTCACGCTCGTTATCGTTGCTTATAGATTTGGCGGCGGTCCACTGAACACGGGGACATCGCAGAAACAAAAGCGGCAACGACTTGCACACGAATCACTTTCTACAACACTCTACACAACGCGACCACGTCCCCACGGTTACACCACGGCCAGAGGCGGTTCTCGCGCACACAGTTCACGCTCAAAACCAACACCAGTAGTGCCGTCTCTGCCAACACCCACCACACCACGCAGAAATAAACGGCGGCCTGAACGCTACTCTGCCGCCACCTACTTATACACTTCAAGCCAAGTCAAGCCGGTTTTAAGCGGCTATATGGGTGAACCGAACGCTTTACCCCACCTACCGTCTCCTGCCACCCGCGCGCAGGAGACGCGGCCGCGATCGTTCAACCACCATGAAAATGTGAGAATGATGGGAAGTACAGGCTTCGGATTGGATTCTGTTTGCTAGCGAACTGTCTACGATCTTTTTCAACAGTTTGAGTTTCATTCTTTGTGAGGCGTGGGCAGTGGGGTGCGTTGCAAAGCACTCAAGCAGTTTGTTGTTCAAAGAGGCTGAAGACGGTTAGGTTTCATGGTTTGCTGCGAAATTGCAGCTTTACAGGTTGCATTTGATAGTTTTAACGATGCGTCGTGCACTCACCGCTGCGCATAGATGTAGCGCCCCATGTTAGTGCAGGAATGTTCACGTTTTCTCATAAGTGCTACTTGTCAAAACTCTTTCAAATCGACTGCAAAACGGCGCCGAAGTTAAGTAGACGCACCGTCACGCTCCTCTGACTCGACTTCACAACAAAACGAGAGATGCGTTGGGGGCAGGCCACTTGGACAGACGCATCTGGCATCGCAGCAGATGATGCGTTAAGTGTTTCTCACTCATTACGGTACTGTTATTTCCATAAGTAATACATAATGTGTACTTTCGAGGGAAAGACATGCGCGTTTGTTGTAAGTGTTGTAACGAAAATAATTCATTATATTGTGATGCCAAATCTGGAACACAAATGCAGAGCAATGCATGCCCTGGTGGTTGAATTTGGCCAGGTTTCTGTTCCATTTCACGGTCACGCAACCTTTTTGCAATAAGTTTTACGTACAAAAGAATGAAGCCAGTTTTAATTGGAAATAACATCATATCGCTTTGTTTTACACTCGGCAAACAAGCGTCGCGAATCTCAAGAACCTAATCCATCCGAAGCAAATCCGAAGCCTGTACTTCCCATCATTCCCATGGTGGTTGAAGCACCGCTCAAGGAGCCCGCGTATACACTAGCGCCAGATTAGGTATAATTGTAAGAAACCCTATATTCGTCGGAGAGCGCGACGCGCGCGTTTTCCCCTCTAGGCTAGCGGACTCTCACGACCAAGGGTGCGTCAGTGCTGTGCGCGATTCCGTGACTATTAGGACGCCCGAGCGAGTGCAGTTTCGCCTTCTCAAGAATTCTTGCTCCGTGCCAAGAGCAGTGTGGCAGGAAAGTTTGAAAGATAGAAGGTAGCCTTCATTATGTGTTTGGCGGCAGCTCAGAAGTCTAAACGCGCGCCAGCCACGGCCATGGAACGAGAGGTCGCGGGTTCGAAACCTGTCAACGGAACTCTTTCTGTTTTTTTTTTTCTTTGCCATCTGATGGCGTTCATTTTGCTGACGCATTTCCTTGGCGGAAATACGTCATGAAAGTCTTGGTGGACCCTGGCATAAAACACTTTCGTGTTAAACCGACATCAGAACAGTTCTCATCTCCGGCCTTTGTTGAGTGGTTGTTGCAACCAAACACGGCACAGTTCACCATGGTCGTTCACAGAAATCCCGTACGAATGCGCCCAACATTCCGCGCGAGTACGTTCGTGCGACTGCTTGGCGGGCCGGCCGGGCGAGGGGGAGACCACAAAGATGGACATGCAGCCCTTCAGACGCTGGCGCCATCTCGGAAGCCCCACCCTTTTGCAACCCTCCTATACACTAATATTGGCATGGAAGGGCACGGATGTATGCCTAACATGACCATTAACCGATAGATCATGGGATCACTAACTTGACATGCTTGCCATTTACGTAGCGACTAACGGTAATAATATGACTTTAAAAAATCATCTTCGTCTTCTTCGGTTTGTGTGGTTGGCGTCGCGCGTTCGTCGGGACGAGAGAGGAGACAAAGCAATTACAGCATGCGGCAAATCTCTGGAACTCTGCTCGTACTCGGCGGATTCTAAACATTTTTGCAGCGGTCGATTCGTGAGGCAATGAACTTCTTTAGTGAGGCCATTCGGTTGTTGCTTGCAGAAGTGCTGCAGAACCCCTTTAAAATCTAACCATTACACATGCATTTTAATTATTGAACAGCAAGCTGCTTCAAACACTTGTTCAAGCCTACATGGCATTAAACTAAGCTGGCCAGCCCACACCAAACACCGGGGAGGAAGGCAAGCAAAGCTCTGCTTTAGCATGAACGCCAGGACAAAGAAAACGAAAACTTACTTGGTGCTTTTCAATAATTGGACCACCCCTCGTCATCGTCTCAAGCTGCATCACCCTTTCTTCCAAGGTACCTATGATTCTGGCCCTGCGGATGACAGCGCACATAGAGCTTGTCACAGACAAATGCAGAGCAGAGAAACACGTGCTCTCCTTTCTACCCTGAGTTTTTTTGTCTACGCAAAATGACTGCCACAGCAAGAAATCTTTACAGGCAAGTGCCAATTAAAAGCTGGAATGTACGAAACACCGTTCTCTCTGTCTGTCTGTCTGTCTGTCTGTCTGTCTGTCTGTCTGTCTGTCTGTCTGTCTGTCTGTCTGTCTGTCTGTCTGTCTGTCTGTCTGTCTGTCTGTCTGTCTGTCTGTCTGTCTGTCTGTCTGTCTATACCCACCCACCCATCCATCCATCAATCCATCCATCCATCCATCCATCCATCCATCCATCCATCCATCCATCCATCCATCCATCCATCCATCCATCCATCCATTCATCCATCCATCCATCCATCCATCCATCCATCCATCCATCCATCCATCTGTCTGTCTGTCTGTCTATACCCACCCACCCACCCACCCATCCACCCATCCATCCATCCATCCATCCATCCATCGATCGATCGATCGATGGATAGATAGATAGATAGATAGATAGATAGATAGATAGATAGATAGATAGATAGATAGATAGATAGATAGATAGATAGATAGATAGATAGATAGATAGATAGATAGATAGATAGATAGATAGATAGATAGATAGATAGATAGATAGATAGAAACGCTCGAAGTGCCAAAGTTTCGCTAAGAAATGCTTCGCATTTAAAAAGACCGGACAAGAGAGAGAAGAAGACGAGACGAGCGCTTGCTACCAACTGATTTGTTACGAAGAATTGAGGAAAATAGAGACTCAGCACATCACAGGTGTGCCTGTGCACACGTGAAAAGGCGAATCCAATAAAAAAATCTGTCACAGATTACAATAAAGCAGAGTCTGACTCCCCGGCAAACACACTGACTTTTGGCTGACACAATCTGAGCCCTTATTATTGTTCACTTTAAAAGCCTCCAAAAGCTCACGTGCAACAGTTTCCCTGCTGGAACCTTCCAGCAAGGAAACCTTGTGCAGAAACTTTGCAGTTGTCCGCATAACTTACATGCCTTCACAGCAAATTCTCACAAGAAATACCAACAAAAGAGAATCCTGAACAACTTTCGACTTCAGAAGAGAAGAAAGGCCGTGCTCACCGAGACGAAAGTTCCTTTTTTTGATACCTTAACACGCTTTTCAAGGCAATCACCGTGTTGTCTTTCACGAAGCAGTCTTGATTCTTCCTGCGAATCTCTTTCACACGTTCATTGTAGTGATGGACCAGATTGTCCAGGTCATCCTGCAACTTGAGCTGCACGATTTCGGCACACACTCAGTCACTCGGCTCTATATATACTCAAATACTATGCGAGACAAACTTCGTTACATGCAGCATTTCGTATTACCACATTATCTCTGATCCAATATCAGTGAGAGACATTTTGGATTTATACATTTCAGTGCATTCGAGAAATAATTCACGAAATCTAGCTCAAACTTTCAGCATAAAAGGACAGCCACGCTGAATACACAGGATACTGCACAAACGTACCACATTTTCTCGCATATAGCCCGCACCAAAAAAAAAAAAAAACGGAAAAATGTGTTTAAGTGGGAGTTCGGGTTATATCAAGATATACTGCGTGGAAGAAAACAAGGGCGACAAGCAGACGGGGACGGCAGCTTGTCGTCCTTGTTTTCTTCCACGCAGTATGCCTCGATCATAAATCACCAACGTTCACTCTGATTCGCCCTGGCCTTGATTGGCAAATGGCGTAGCAGGGTTACTTTCATTGGCAACTGGCCCAATCGTTCACTTTGATTAGTTATATGCACGTTTTTTTTGTAGTGTTAAATAAAGTTAAGGGTGTGGGTCATACGCAGTGGTGCGTCATATGCGAAAAAATACCGTATATTTAAGGGGAAAACTGTGGGGAGGGTGAGACCGTATGTTAATAATGATCTGGTGTATCGGAACGGCAGCAGCACGAGATAGGCAGGCAATTGGTTGGGCTCTAACGGCCTACTCACGTTTTCCCTTTCGAGGTCTGATACGCTGCGGATTAAGGAAGCCGTTCTTTTGGACATGCTGTCTCGATGAATAAAGCTGCGAGAAAAAAAGGTAGATTTTCTCTTTAAGTACACTGTGCAAAACAAAAAGTTTCTCCCATCTCTATCTTTAACGCCTCTAAATGCTTCATCCACTCTTGCCGACTCTCAAGAAGCATCCCTAATGCTTCACATCGTTTCAGCATCAATATGAACAAAAGAATAGTGGCACGAAATTGTAGCGTCCCAGTTTTTCTCTTCCGGCCTGCTTTTCTTTTACTGTAGCTGTTCATTTCCTAATTAAGGCACAGAAATACAATTCGACAAGAGCACCGCAAAAGTTTGCTTACAGCACCTTACTTCCTAAGGGTTCATTTTTTTCTAACTAAAGGTATCGTGACAGCCAAATTTTTTAATGGCATGAAATGGTTGTAACTTTCTTTTGGAACACAAGACTGACTGCTTAAAAATTTATTGTAAAAATATATGAGTTGTTTATTTGTTATAATATACATGTAGGTATGTAATTACGAGTATATAAAAAGCACACTTTGAAGGCTTTGGTTCATCCAAAGTTATTTAGAAAGCTGCAAAATATCTGGGATCAGCTGGGCTTGGCCTAAAAATAGGCGACCATCACTGATGAGCTGATGTCATTATGAACTTGACGTGTATTGCCCGTCTTTTCGTTTTGTTAACTATGCGCTAACAAGCAATGTTTAACACACCACACCAACGAGCCCAAGATGATGTCCTATTGAACCCTTCACGTGCAACCTGTTCCAATGTGCCAACTCCAGCACAGCTTAATATGCATCTGCGAATTGTACTTCATCATATTGAGGTTTGGCTCTATAATGAATTGTAGCACTGTTGTGGAATTGAGACCCTATTGCATATGTATTGGGGCCCCACCTGCCCAATAATTAAATAGAAATGAGACAAATTTTCTGTCAGAACTCAGAATTAATAAAGGAGCCAAGGAAGCGAGGCTAATACAGCGCAATACAAAGATGTCACCATGCCCTGACATTCTCAAAGCAAGGCAGCCTCAAATTGCTATGTGCCCCTTTTGTTACTAATTGCTCTCGAATACTGAAGGCAAAGCTCATCAGTAGGTTCAATCAAGAGGACTCCTCAGGAGAAACAAAAGCAGGTGGAGAGCGGGTAAAGAATGGCATAGCCATGGTGCTATAGTTTAGCAAGGCGACGGGAAAGGGAAGTCGGATTGAGGAGTATTGATGTAAGGCGGACGAGGAAAAGGAGGAGTGTGAGAAGGTAAACAATAGCATAGCCATGTGCAAATAGAGGAGGAGTGATCTGAAGGTTAGGAGGAGGGAAAGGAGGGCAATATAGAAAGAGACAAAGAAAGATGAAAGAAGAAAATGCCGAAAGAGAAAGGAGGACGGCAGATAGAATAAATAAGAAGACGAAAGAACTCGATCTGCGTTCGCCAGGTGGTGGCGCTTGTTTGCCAACTCCGCTGTTCACTCAGATTTCACAAGCGTATAACTGGCTTTATCTTTTTTGCTGTTGCACCGAGCACCTTCACCACTGTTGTTGGCCTGCGCACACAAAGAATATGCCTTGTTTGGTGCGGAATATACAACTGCGATGTCGGCTTTCCTGGCCATCTTCTTCGTGGGTTAGACCATGTATGGTTGGTTGGTTTCTCCTCAATTTTCTGGTGCAACCCGCACGGTATGACAGCAGCGTTGTTACTGCGGCGTGTCGTTTTTATCCCTGTGTCCTTGTCCGTGCGTTTGGCTCGAAATTGTCCTTAAAGGGACCGACAACTGGCCAGAACGGGTGATTAGATCCTGGTGGAAACGAAAAGGCCGTGAATTATAGTGACAGATTCCAAAATACTTTTCGCGATCTGAGTAGGATTTATACTTTTAAATCGCGTTTAAAAGTAGCAAAAACCGGTATGTCGCGCAGCCTAGCGCGAGCGCCATGAACCAGACGTATGCAGTCTTAAGCACTTTGTTGTACGCAGTCTAATGCTTTTACACGCACCAGAACGAGGGCTGAAAATTTGAATATGTATGTTATTGTCAATTCCCGTTTGTTTCTAAGGCAAAAGAAGTAAAGCATGGGATGCGGCGCTGCTTTCGTGGCTTCCAGTGAAACGGAGGCTGCGGCGCATGCGCGCGGCGTCCGGCGGTGTTTCCCGCGCAGCTCGACTCTCGTCTGCTCTCGTCGTATCGAACTTTTGAAGAGTAGCACGCAAGTTTACGCTGCTGCTCGCAAAATGCCATCGACTTACTGATTGCTACCACTTCATGAACAGCACTGCTGGTGTATCCTACCACTTGTTTCGTTTTCGAAGGCTTAGCTTGGCTCGGCTTGACTAAAATGTGATAAAGTGACCTGTGTACGGCCAAAGTACTTCTATAAGAAGCCCCAGAAAAACGCTATAACTATTGTAAAATAATTTAATAGGCTAGGAAGCAGTAGTCGCGGCACCGCAGGCTTTGCAAACGTAACATTGCCTTTTCATACTTAGGGCATAACTTGTCACCACTGCTGGCGTATAATCGCTATCGCGCTCACCTCTCACTGTTTGCAGCATGTGATATTAAGACTGCATAATCGCTGCAGATAAAAAAACTCTGATTACAAATGTTTTACGGCGTTCTCCGCGTTACCACTCCGTGATTAGAAGCTCTGACCGGCAAGCTTCCCATTGCACTCAAGAAAACGGGTACCACAAAAGTTGGTTGTCGGTCCCTTTAAGAACATATTTCGTTTTAGGGGCAAAGCTCCTTAAGGCGGCACCCGTTCGTCCCTCGTAGTCGTAGTAGTAGTGCGTAACAAGTCTTACGCTTTGACCTCCAAGGTGGTGCCGGTGGGAGATTTTTCCTGTGCGTTGTTGAACAATAAAAAATTCGCAGCGTGCGCGTTAACTAAAAGCCGAATTCTTCTGTCTCTCATTCCCCATTAGCAGCCATTGGCATGTTCCAGTAGGAAACGTTAGTAGAAGTAGAAGTGTAAGTGTTAGCTAAAAGCCGACTTCTTCTGTCTCTCATTCCCATTAGCAGCCATTGTTTACCTCCAAGGTAGTGCCTGGTGAGATTTCTCCTGTGCGTGATTAAAGAATAAAAATTTTGTTCAAAACGCCGTTGATTGATGAAATAAACCAACGAAAGACGCCAGATGTTTTGTAAAAGCAAAACGAAAGAACGCCAGATGTTTCTAAAGCAAAGCGAAAAGACGCCAGCTGCTTAACGAAAGACGCCACATGTTTTCTAAAGCAATGGTTTTCTAAACAATGAAAATTCACAGCGTACATGTAAAATTAAAGTGAGCTGCAAGTCGTCATAACTCATCAAACCTTTAGTATAAACGCGCCCGATCTCACGTCGGTGATGATGTACTGGGCAGAATTCACGGAAGATTCACGGTTTACCGATGAACCTCCGCAGCTTCGCCCACTCATCATCATTCACTCCGTGGATATGCTGTGAGTTTTTCGTTTCTTTGTCAGGACGTTTGCATCTCCACAGCCTATTTCGATGCTTTCTGGACGAAGGCTTTCATTCTGCTAACATTCCCCCTCTGCTATCAATAGAATTGAGTGTTCGTTCCCCTCTTCTTACTATTCTTCCGATTTATGTTATTCCTTGTTACTTTTCGTAAGAGGTTTATCGGCACGCTTCGTACATTCATTATACTGTAGAAGAGTAGCGCATCCAGAAGTTTCTGGCAGAGGGGGGGGGGGGGGGGGGAATCAAGCATACTTTATGTGTGTTCGTGCGTGCGTTTGTATGCGTGCGTGTATTACGAGGTGTTGGTTGGGCAGACGTTTATTTGGCCCGAAGACCCGGCAGCGAACAGGCACGGTCAACACACATTGATGATAATGATGCACGACGAAGATGAGGTTGCATAACCAAATGCATTATGATGATGATACTGTACAGATGAAGAAGATCTTTATAATAATTGCCCACACTAAATATACTCATGGAAAACTGGAAATTATACTGATGCAAAATTGAAATGTTTCGGGGGGCGGGAGAAATGTCCTTGTGGATTAGAAGCCGTATGCCATACCTGCTTCTTAATTAACCCTCTTTAGCAGTTGACCTTTCGTTAGCAGAACACAGCATTCCATTCACTTTTAATTAGAAAAGATTATATCGTACGGCTAAACTAACTCCTTCAGAAGACCGTTGGGCGACATATAAAGAAGCTAACAGAACTTACGTTGCCGCGCTAAAACAGGCTAAAAGTTACTTCATGCAGATCACACTACCATCGATGCTCCGCGATAACCCGAAGTTCTGGCGCGTTATTAATCCTCCGTCAAAATCATCAGTAACACTGGCTGATTCTAGTGGAGTCTCTATCACAGAGTCCGAATGTCCAACCATCCTTAACAATGTATTTTGTAGCAATTTTGTCCTTTACAACGGTTCGTGTTTACTTAATCCGCCCTTTCACAACTATTTACCCATGGATGACATTGTCATTGACAGTGATGGTATCGAAAAAATAATACAGTCTTTGAAGGTTTTCGCAAGTCCAGGTGTTGACCTTATTAATGCAAAATTTCTCAAAGGTACAAAGGCATACTCATCTCTGTTTTTGCTACTAATTTGTCCACAGTCTATTGATACAGGTGAAATTCCTGACTGGAGAATCGGGAAGGTGGTTCCAATCCATAAATCAGGTAACAGCGCTTCTCTATACAACTACCGCCCGATATCATTAGCCAGTATCTCGTGCAAAATCTTGGAGCACATTCTTTACTCCGAAAAGTTTCATTTTCTGGACTCAAACTCGTTTTTTTCACACGCACAACACGGCTTCCGAAAAACTCTCTCTTGTGAAACACAGCTAATTGCATTCACTCATAAGCTTCATCTAATTCTTGACTGCCGCTCACTCGCCGACTGTATCTTCTTGGATTTTTCAAAAGCATTTGACAAGGTTTGCCACAAACTGCTTCTCTCAAAACTAGCGCAGCTTAACCTTAGTTCGAAAATACTGACATGGCTAGAACATTTCCTCTGTAACCGATCTCAGTTTGTAACTTATAACGATCATACTTCACCCAGTAGCTCAGTCGATTCTGGAGTGCCTCAAGGGTCGGTCTTAGGACCCCTTCTTTTCTTGATCTACATCAACGACTTACCTCGGCGCGTAACTTCTAATATTTATTTGTGTGCTGATGACTGTGTTGTTGTCCGTGAAATTACTAACGCCCAGGACGTAACCACATTGCAAACTGATCTTAACGCTATTTCTGACTGGTGTAACGACTGGCTAATGACACAAAACAAGAATAAATGCAAAGTCTTACGTGTATCCCGCACTGCGTCTAATCCACCAGCATACCAGCTTAACAACACCATCCTTAAGTCAGTAACATCTTACCGCTACCTTGGAGTACACATAACATCAGATTTAACTTGGTCTCTTCATATTAACCACATAGTTAACAACGCTAACCGAACACTCGGATACCTACGACGTAATTTCTCTTCTGCACCCGCATCACTAAAACTGCTTCTTTACAAAACCTTAATCCGCTCCAAACTTGAGTACGCTTCTGCTGTATGGGACCCGAGTACTGCCAAGCTAATCGATTCATTTGAACTTGTTCAAAATAACTCTACCCGATTCATTCTCCACAACTACAACCGAACTGCTAGTATCTCCTCCATGAAACTAACTCTCAGTCTGCCGTCACTTGCTTCACGCCGTTGTTTTTCTCGACTTTGCCTTTTCCACAAAATTTACTTCCATAACAGCCAACTGCGTAATGAACTAATCGCTAAACCATCCTACCACTCCGTTCGCATTGATCATTCCCACAAAGTTGGAATCATTTCATGTCATACTGATCACTGTTATCATAGTTTTATTCCACGCACATCACAGGATTGGAACCACCTTCCCGGAAGCATCGCCGCCATTGAAGACCATTAACTGTTTAAAACAACATTAGCTAACAATGTATAAATAGGAGCCGAAGAACTTGTATTTTCCTTACTGTTTGCTGCATGTTTTGTTTGCTTTTACTTGTTTTATTTTTACTCACTCCCCTCTGTAATGCCTGTGGCCTTGAGGGTACTAGTAAATGAAAAAATGAAATTCACTTTAGCGTTGGAGCCGCTTTAATTCACATTATTCACTCGTATACACTTTGTACTATTGATGCACCTTTCATTCAGATATTGCGATTCACTATTTGATTAATTACAATTCACTGTCCATTCGCTTTAGTTATACTTACACTATCGCTTCTAGTCGCTTGCCATACCCTTACTACATTAGGTTCCGTCCCCGCTTTGCACCCTGAACCTTTCTGCCCATGATCAAACTCGCCGCGGTGGTCTAGTGCTCTCGGCGGTTCACTGCTGACCCAACGCTCACGGGCATGAATGCCGGCTGCGGTTGCGGCATTTCGATCGACGCCAAATGATAGAAAGCGGTGTGCATGGGCGTAATATATATATATATATTTTTTGGCACTAGCACACACTTCGGACCCGCATATCCATATGAAACGCTCTTCAGGATTGGGAGCCAATTTTGCACATTACACACTATGACAAGCCTAGACGGTAGTGAAGTAGCAGTGAAGTAGATAGCGAATAATCCTGAGATAAAAGTTGCATGTTTACTTTTTCTGTACTCAGATTTATGCAGTCTTACCACGAGAAGTTCAGTTTTCATAATATTGATGGCTACATTTAGCAAAAAAACTTGGCCGCTACACTTCGTTAGGAGAAAGTAGCATTTTCCCTTGGCGTCGCATCTCCTACCCTGTGGGGAAATTACGAAACGTTGGCACCACCCAAGCTCCCAAACAAAATCTATAAATCAGTCACTCAAAAAACTTGTCGACTAGTTGCACGCTGTCCTTTGTTGTGGAGCTCAAGTATTGCCCTCGTTATTGGTCCTTAGAAAGCGTCGATTATAAGCCGCGCACCTTCACAAAAGCGGGCCTGCGTGCTCATGGCGCTCGTGAAAATTAGATTAATGTTGCGGCATTGTCATACGCACTGGTCACGTTTGAAAATGAAATGACCGTCCGGAGCAGCATTGTACGCTCCCTTGGACGGGGCTATATATAATCTACAGCTTCCTACAATAAAGCGTCCGTTCCACACCCGCGCACGTGTCGAGTGTGCTACATGGTGGCAGCAGCTCCGAACATGTGAAAACCTCTTCCCCGCTCCCCCCCATATCTCCCCTCCCAGATTTGCCTATGACCAAGGCGTAGCAAAAACAGTATTCAGTTCAAAACTTCTGCAATGTGTTGGCGATGTGGCTTCTGAGAGTGCATATTTTACGCTATGCTGCACAGTTTTCTTTTTTTTTTGTGCTGTTTACTCTACATTGCCAGAAGCAAAGATGATTACTATAGGTGAGGAAAGGGTCAAGGCAGAAATAAAGGCCAGAATAAAAGTGAACAGGCACGCAAACACGGACACAACGCAGCCTGCGTATTTCATCTTTATGAACTAAAAGAGTGAGCCTCTACATTACTTCAAAAACAACTTCATTGCAAGTTTGGTCTTGGTCAGTATTTTGTAATCTTATATTTTAACACAATGAATTTTGGCGGTTTGTGCTTTGTTAGGGTTAGTTCTGGCGTTCCAAGTCAATTGCATGTAAATTAACCATCGATACAGTTTACGGATGCATACGGATACATCAATGCGGAATTGAATCTGTATGCGTACGGATCCATCTGTATGGAATTGACACCGTATGTATGCGGATTCATCCTTACGGAAGTGAACCTGGATGGATGCAGTTTTCACTTCCACTCATAATGAATATACGTCCACATCACTGCACTCGTGCGTTACTGTAGTGCAGCGCTGTCAAACGCGCGTTGAGTGAAACAACCATGTGCACGAATTGTGGCGAAATAAGCAGCCGCAGCTCTAGGCATTAGCTTCCCAGTGCGTCCGCATTTTTCGCCTTCATCACATTATCGTCATGGTCTTGGTGATTCTTACCTTTGCGACGCTCGACCTCCTCCATGAACTCCTGCAAGAGATTCTTGCGGCGTTCGTTTTCCTCCAGGCCCTGTCAATGCAAACACGCGTTAGCTCGATCAGTTAGCGAAGTTTGTAGCATAACGTAATGGCATTGCACTGCACAGCGCATAATAATTGTTTGTGTTTAACGTCCTAAAACCAAGATATGATTATGAGAGACGCCGTAGTGGAGGACTCCGGAAATTTTAACCACCTGGGATTCTTTAACGTGCACCTAAATCTAAGCATACGGGCCTCTAAGATTTTCGCCTCCATCGAAAATGCGCCCGCCGCTGCCGGGATACCTGCGGGTCAGCAGTCGAGCGCCGTGGCGGGTCGCACAACGCATGAGCGATCACGCAGTTGAATTGACAGCGCTGTTACGTAATCCGTAAGCGCTGCCAAAGGCAGCATCAGTACCCGAAACTATTACAAGCTACAATATTCGCCTTACAACGAGCTACAACGCAGTGCATGATTCTGGCATCCTTTCGACAGTGGTAGCTATCGCTTGCGGACAACCGAGAACTCACGACAAATTGCCTGTTTTCCAGCTCTTTACGCTAGCGCTCTATCTCTGCTTTTGAGCACGTCAATTCTTCGAGGTCTTAACACACGATCGAGCCCACGAATACCGTTGAAAAGATTGCACCGCAACCGAACTAGAGTGTCTAACCAAACTGTGTGCCCAAAGCCAGAGCCTGGCAAAATCATTAGGTGGGACAGCGGCTCATGCAAGCATTTTGAGTGTGTGAATTGCAAAGGGCTCCTCGAGCAAAAAAAAAAGGTGATATTGTGTGGAATGCAAGAAGCTGCTGATGAAAGTGTGATTTGCATTCAACTGTTACGACATTTGAAGGTGTTCATACCAATGACAAACATTTCACCTTTTAAATCAAAGTGCTGCAAAATGAAGTACAGTTCGTTTTGCACAGTTGTGGTGACTGCAGTTGAAGAAGCTTGGGTGGTGTCAGCCATAATAATAGCTCCCATTGTAAAGAGTACAGAGCGCGGTCACGGAGTAGAGGCAGCTCGTTTATGCCGTGCCATTTCGGATCACTTCTTCTTCAAGGAATAGACCGGTGCCCAATATCTTCATTTCATATATCTTGTATTTCAAATATCCCGCCTTGGAGCTCAAGAACATGATACTGTAGCGCTAAACTCGA
Organism: Rhipicephalus sanguineus; assembly: GCF_013339695.2. Taxonomy (NCBI): domain Eukaryota; kingdom Metazoa; phylum Arthropoda; class Arachnida; order Ixodida; family Ixodidae; genus Rhipicephalus; species Rhipicephalus sanguineus. Next base: position 81,468,753 of record NC_051184.2, on the reverse strand, counting down.
AAAGAAACGCTAAGAGGCAAAAAGAAGCAGTAAATTCGGCCTCTTCACCTTTATATTCGAGTCTTGCCCTACAACATCATGTTCTTCACTAAGTGCCAACTCACCCTAAAAAACTAATTGTGGAACGCAAACACGATAGCAAAGCAACGAGGACACAAATGGAGGAGATTGGATGAGATCATGTTGGTTGTTTTGGTCACGATTGTTGACGCAGCGTCGGTTTAATGAATGTGGCTCAGTTTGATTGAAACAGATACAGCATTTGGCTCATTTTGATTAGAAACTGCCTTTTTGAGTTCACGTTACAATTAGGAATTGCCCCATTTTATTTCCAGCTGTTTTAGAAGTGAAAGATACTTAGGCTTGCTTTACGCTAACGTGAAATTTAGCACAGTTTCGGTTTCCACATATGCCTCTTTTTGAAAAAAAAAAAAAAAACGCCACAATTATCTCTACCTCGTCCAGACGGCGGCACCACCCCGCGAACCAAGAGCCATGGAGAAAAGTATTTGAGGGGGAGAAACTGCTCAGCCGCCGCAGCGCGCGAGCGTCACGGAGGAAATGCGGTTTTCGCCGCAGCACGACAGATGACGCTTCCGGCGTGCTGCCATCGTTTACATGCTCTTCTATGAATGCTACGTATAAAAATCGTGATACCGTCTCGTCCATGGTAAAATTTCTCAGATTTCTATCTGTGACGTCAATTGATAGATGCGACAAATAATTTAGCGGCTGTTTCTAATAGATAATGCCCGAAAATAGGCAGTACAGCGCTTGAAACGAGCTGCTACTCATGGCCCCTGAGCAGACAATGTCTGCCGCATGCATGGTCCCCTCGCTCCCATGTTGTGCGCACGCTTGTGTAGATGGTCTTGGGAGGGAATGTTCGCAGTTCGCGCGGGCAAGCTGTCGCGCATTCCTTCGCGATTTGCAGACTTTTTTTCTCTTTAGCGCGCTCAGTGGCTACCGCGTTGTGCCGGAAGAGCTGACTTCCCGAGCTTTACGGGCGCTTTTCACGCCGCAACAGAGGCACGTACAAAGAACTGTTGCTCCGCGAACAAGGGAGAGCACCTTGCAGATTTCCACCAGTGCTCCTTTAGGATGGGGCGGAAATGTGTCGTGCCGAACCGCAACAGTGGTTAAACATCCTGCAAGGAGTGGGTACGCAACCTTCAATGTTCCTAGTAAGCCGGTGTGGTTGGTAGCGTGGACTCGGGCGATAAAGATCGAGAGCTTACGCCTCGTGAGTACGTTTGCGAGAAACACTTCTCGGAGAGTAAGTCCCATCCTCAGTCGTTGAAAAAACTCACAGGGTCCCTTATGCATTAGACTAAGACGACTAGAAGGCGAAAGGCATCTTCAGTGGATGCGTCTATCCTGCCCCACCCCCGTGCAAAAAGTTTTGGCACCTAACGTGGTTTTGAACTGCCTCCAGGATCGGAGGCATTACAACCTCTCTGCAACTCACCTGGTTTTGCACTGCCTCCGTGATCGGAGCACAGATCACGGAGGCAATGCAAAGCTTCGATGTCATGTGATGACGTTCCGTCCGGAGACGTCATCGTGATCTCAAAAATTTTGGTGATCTGTGACGTCACCACAGGATGACCACTCAAGTTGACGCCGCCTTCGCGGGACGCCGCCGCCGACGGTCAAGTTTTGCGTTTGATGAGGCATCTAAAGCTTTCGCCTTAAAAATTATAGCTAACCTATTGACTTCGTGTTCTAAAAATTATAGATTTCGCGCGCTACAAGATATCTGACTCGGGTAATTTTTCTATATGTGACGCCATTTTTTCCGTTATTTATTCAAAAATATGAAGCCGGCGAGGACGCACAAAAACACACACACTTGGGCGTATAGCGCGAATTGCGAATCGGCGCCGAATGGCCTTGAACCTGGCCTTGAACCGGCGAGCTTCGTCGGCAGAGAATTTCGTACAATAACCAAGAGAGGAAACTGGCGCTGCGATCGTTCAACCACCATGGAAATGATGGGAAGTACAGGCTTCGTATTGGATTTTGATAGCTAGCGAACTGTCTACGGATCTTTTTCTACAGTCAGTTTCAGTTTCGTTCTTTGTGAGGCGTGGGCTATGGCGTGGGCAGTGGGGTGCGTTGCAAAGCACTCGAGCAGTGCCTTTGCTGTTCAAAGAGGCTGAAGACGGCTATGTTTCTTGGTTTGCTGCCAAATTGCAGCTTTAGAGGTTGTATTTGATAGTTTTAGCGAAGCGCCGTGCACTCACCGCTGCGCATTGATGTAGCGCCTTATGCCAGTGCAGGAATGTTCACGTTTTGTGATAAGCGCTACTTGTCAAAACTATTTCAAATCGACTGCAAAACAGCGGCGAGGTTAAGTAGACGTACCGTCACGCTCCTCAGACTCGACTTCACAACAAAACGAGAGATGCGTTGGGGGCAGGCCTCTTGGACAGACGCATCTGGCTTCGCAGCAGATGATACGTTAAGTGTTTCTCAATACGGCGCTGTTATTCCCATAAATACATAATGCGTACTTTCGAGGGACAGAGAAGCGCGTTTGTTTTAAGTGTTGTAAAGAAAATTATTCATTATATTGTGATGCCAAATCTGGAACACAATTGCAAAGCAATGCATGCCATGGTGGTTGGATTTGTCCAGGTCACGGTCACGCATACTTTTTGCAATAAGTTTTACGTACAAAATAATGAAGCCCGTTTGAATTGGAAATAACTTCATATCGCTTTGTTTTACACTCGGCAAACAAGTGTCGCGAATCTCAAGAACCTAATCCATCCGAAGCAAATCCGAAGCCTGTACTTCTCATCATTCCCATGGTGGTTGAAGCGCCGCTCAAGGAGCCCGCGTAGACATTAGCGCCATATTCCCCTCTAGGCTTTATTGTAAGAAACTATGTTCGTCGGTGAGCGCGACGCGCGCGTTTTCTCCTCTGGGCTAGCGGACTCTTACGACAGAGGGCGCGTCAGTTCTGTGCGCGATTCCGTGACTATAAGGACGCCCGAGCGAGTGCAGTTTCGCCTCCTCAAGAATTCTTGCTCCGTGCCAAGAGCACTGTGACAGGAAAGTGTGAAAGATAAAAGGCGCCTTGATGTGGCCTCCGTTATGTGTTTGGCGGCAGCTCAGAGGTCTAAACGCGCGCCAGCCATGGTCGTGGACAGAGGGTCACGGGTTCGACTCCTGTCAAAGGAACTCTTTCTTAGTTTTTTTTTCTTTGCCATCTGATGGCGTTGATTTTCCTGACGCATTTCCGTGGCGGAAATACGTCATCAAAGTCTTGGTAGACCCGGTCATAAAACACTTTCGTGTTAAAAAAGCGACATCAGAACAGTTCTCATCTCCGGGCTCCGTGCTTGAGTGGTTGCTGCAACCAAACACGGCACAGTTCACCATGGTCGCTTACAGAAATCCCGTATGGATGCGCCTTACATTCGGCGCGAGTACGTTCGTGCGACTGCATGGCGGGCCGGCCGGGCGAGGGGGAGACCTTAAAGATGGACGTGCAGCCGTTCTGACGCTGGCGCCATCTCGGGGGCCCCGCCCTTTTGCAACCCTCCTATACATTGATATTGGCATGGAAGGGCACGTATGTATGCCTAACATGACCATTAACTGATAGATAATGGGATCACTAACTTGACATGCTTACCATTTACGTAGCGACAAACTGTATTATGACTAAAAAAAGTCATCTTTGTCTTCTTCGGTTTGTGTTGTTGGCGTCACGCGTTCGTCGGGACGAGAGAGGAGACAAAGCAATTACAGCATGCGACAAATCTCTGGAACTCTGCTCGTACTCCACGGATTCTAAAAATTTTTGCAGCAGTCGATTCCTGAGGCAACGAACTCCTTTAGTGAGGACATTCGATTGTTCTTTGCAAAAGTGCTGCAGGAACCCTTTAAATCTAACCATTACACATGCATTTTATTGAACAGCAAGCTGCTTTAAACACTTGTTCAAGCCTACTTGGCATTAAACTAAGCTGGCCAGCCCACACCAAACACCGGGCAGGAAGGCAAGCAAAGCTCTGCTTTAGCATGAACGCCAGGACAAAGAAAACGAAAACTTACTTGGTGCTTTGCAATAACTGGGCCACTCCTCATCATCGTCTCAAGCTGCATCACCCTTTCTTCCAAGGTGCCTATTATTCTGGCCCTGCGGATGACAGCGCACATAGAGCTTGTCAAAGACAAATGCAGAGCAGAGAAACGTGTGCTCCCCTTTCTACCCTGAGTTTTTTGTCTACGCAAAATGACTGGCACAGCAAGAAATATTTACAGGCAAGTGCCAATTAAAAGCTGCAATGCACGAAACACCGTTCCGTCCGTCCGTCCGTCCGTCCGTCCGTCCGTCCATCCATCCATCCATCCATCCATCCATCCATCCATCCATCCATCCATCCATCCATCCATCCATCCATCCATCCATCCATCCATCCGTCCGTCCGTCCGTCCGTCCGTCCGTCCGTCCGTCCGTCCGTCCGTCCGTCCGTCCGTCCGTCCGTCCATCCATCCATCCATCCATCCATCCATCCATCCATCCATCCATCCATCCATCCATCCATATAGATAGATAGATAGATAGATAGATTAGATAGATAGATAGATAGATAGATAGATAGATAGATAGATAGATAGATAGATCGTGGACAGAGGGTCACGGGTTCGACTCCTGTCAAAGGAACTCTTTCTTAGTTTTTTTTTCTTTGCCATCTGATGGCGTTGATTTTCCTGACGCATTTCCGTGGCGGAAATACGTCATCAAAGTCTTGGTAGACCCGGTCATAAAACACTTTCGTGTTAAAAAAGCGACATAGATAGATAGATAGATAGATAGATAGATAGATAGATAGATAGATAGATAGATAGATAGATAGATAGATAGATAGATAGATAGATAGATAGATAGATAGATAGATAGATACGCTCAAAGTGCCAAAGGTTCGCTAAGAAATGCTTTGCATTTAAAAAGACGGGATAAGAGAGAGAAGAAGACGAGACGAGCGCTTGCTACCAGCAGATTTGTTACGAAGAATTGAGGAAAATACAGACTCAGTACGTCACAGGTGCACCTGTGCACGCGTCAAAAGGCGAATCCAATCAAAAGATCTGCTGTAGATTACAATAAAGCAGCTCAGTCTGACTCCCCGGCACACACTAACGTTTGGCTGACACAATATGAGCCCTTATTATTTTTCACGTTAAACGCCTCCAAAAGTTTACGTGCAACAGTTTCCCTGCTGCAACCTTCCAACAAGGAAACCTTGTGCAGAAACTTTGCAGTTGTCTGCGTAACTTACATGCCTTCACAACAAACTCTCACAAGTAAAACCAACACAAGAGAATCCTGAACAACTTTCAACTTCAGAAGAGAAGAAAGGACGTGCGCACCGGGAAGAAAGCTCCTTCTCTTTATAGTTTAACACCCTTTTCAACGCAATCACTGTGTCGTCTTTCACGTAGCATTCTTGTTTCTTCCTGCGAATGTCCTTCAGAAGTTCGTTGTAATGATGGATCAGATTGTCCAGATCATCCTGCAACTTGAGCTGCACGATTTCGGCACACACTCAGTCACTCGGCTTTATATATACTCAAATACTATGCGAGACAAACTTCGTTAGATGCAGCATTTCGTATGACCACATTATCTCTGATCCAATATCAGTGAGAGACATTTTGGATTTACACATTTCAGTACATTCGCGAATTAATTCACTAAATCTAGCTCAAACTTTCAGCATAAAAGGACAGCCACGTTGAATACACAGGATATTGCCCAAACGTAAAACATTTTCTCGCATATAACATGCACAAAAAAACGGAAAAATGTGTTTAAGTGGGAGTTCGGGTTATATCAAGATATACTGCGTGGCAAAAAACAAGGGCGATAAGCAGACGGGGACGTCTGCTTGTCGTCCTTGTTTTCTTCCACGCAGTATGCCTCGATCATAAATCACCAACGTTCAATTTGATTGGCCCTGGCCTTGATTGGCAACTGGCGTAGCAGGCTTACTTTCATTGGCAAATGGCCCAATAGTTCACTTTGATTAGTTATATGCACGTTTTTTTGTAGAGTTAAATAAAGTTAAGGGTGCGGGTCATATGCAGGCGTGCGTGATATGCGAAAGAATACTGTATATTTGAGGGGATAACTGTGGGGAGGGTGAGACCGTATGTTAATGATGATCTGGTGTATCGGAAGAGCAGCTGCACGGGATAGGCAGGCAACTGGTTGTGGTCTAATGGTCTACTCACATTCTTTCTTTCGTGTTCAGTGATCCTTTTTGTGAGTGGAGCCTCGTGGCTGCTGCCAGTTTCATCCGGAAGGCATCTGCGAGAAAAAAAGATAGCTTTTCTCTTTTAGTACATTGTGTAAAACAAAAAGTTTCTCCCATCTCTATCTTTAACACGCCTAAATGCTTCATTCACACTTGCTGACTCTCAAGAAGTATCCTTAATGCTTCACATCGTTTCAGCATGAAAATCAACAGAAGACTAGTGGCACGAAATTGTAGCGTCCCAGTTTTTCTCTCCCGGCCTGCTTTTTTTTTACTGTAGCTGTTCATTTCTTAATTAAGGCACAGAAATACAATTCGACAAGAGGACCGAAAAAGTTTGCTTACAGCACGTTACTTCCTAAGGGTTCATTTTTTTCTAACTAAAGGTATCGTGACAGCCAAATTTTTTTATGGCATGAAATGGTTGCAACTTTCTTTTGGAACACAAAACTGACTGCTTAAAGAATTTATGGCACAAGTATGTGAGTTGTTTATTTGTTAGAATATACATGCAGTTATGTAATTACGAGTATATAAAAAGCACACTTCGAAGGCTTTGGTTAATCCAAAGTTATTTACAAAGCGCCGAAATACCTGGGATGAGTTTCGCTTGGGCTAAAAAATCACAGCATATCCACGGAGTGAATGATGATGAGTGGGCGAAGCTGCGGAGGTTCATCGGTAAACCGTGAATCTTCCGTGAATTCTGCCCAGTACATCATCACCGACGTGAGATCGGGCGCGTTTATACTAAAGGTTCGATGAGTTATGACGACTTGCAGCTCACTTTAATTTTACATGTACGCTGTGAATTTTCATTGTTTAGAAAACCATTGCTTTAGAAAAATCTGGCGTCTTTCGTTAAGCAGCTGGCGTCTTTTCGTTTTGCTTTAGAAACATCCGGCGTTCTTTCGTTCTGCTTTTACAAAGCATCTGGCGTCTTTCGTTGGTTTATTTCATCAATCAACGGCGTTTTGAACAAAATTTTTATTCTTTAATCACGCACAGGAGAAATCTCACCAGGCACTACCTTGGAGGTAAACAATGGCTGCTAATGGGAATGAGAGACAGAAGAAGTCGGCTTTTAGCTAACACTTACACTTCTACTTCTACTAACGTTTCCTACTGGAACATGGCAATGGCTGCTAATGGGGAATGAGAGACAGAAGAATTCGGCTTTTAGTTAACGCGCACGCTGCGAATTTTTTATTGTTCAACAACGCACAGGAAAAATCTCCCACCGGCACCACCTTGGAGGTCAAAGCGTAAGACTTGTTACGGACTACTACGACGACGACGACTACGAGGGACGAACGGGTGCCGCCTTAAGGAGCTTCGCCCCTAAAAGATGCGACCGTCAGCGATGAGCTGATGTCATTATGAACTTGACGTGTGTTGCTCGTCTTTTGTTTGTGTTAACTATGCGCTTACAAGCAATGTTTACACACACTAACAATGCACTTACAAGCAATTTTTAACACACCACACCAACGAGCCCAAGAAGATGTGCTATTGAACCCTTCATGTGGAACCTGTTCCAATGTGCCAACTCCAGCACAGCTTAATATGCAACTGCCAAATGTACTTCATCATATTGAGGTTCGACTCTATAATGACTTGTAGCACTCTTGTGGAATTGAGACACTATTGCATATTTATGGGGGCCCCACCTGCCCAATAATTAAATAGAAATGAGACAAATTTTCTGTCAGAACTCGGAATTCATAAAGGAGCCAAGGAAGCGAGGCTGACACAGCGCAATACAAAGATGTCACCGTGTCTTGATATTGTGAAAGCAAGACAGCCTGAAATTGCTATGTGCCCCTTTTGTTAGGATTTGCTCTCGAATATTGAAGGCAAAGCTCGTCAGTAAATTCAATCAAGAGGGCTCCTCAGGAGGAGCAAAAGCAGGTGGGGAGCGGTAAAGAATGGCATAGCCATGGTGCTACAGTTTAGCAAGGGGATGGGAAAGGGAAGTCGGATTGAGGAGTGATGATGTAAGGGTGAGGAGGAAAAGGAGGAGTGAGAGGGTAAACAATAGCATAGCCATGTGCAGAATAGAGGAGGAGTGATCTGAGGGTTAGGAGGAGGGAAAGCAGAGGGCAGTATAGAAAGAGACAAAGAAAGATGAAAGAAGAAAATGCCGAAAGAAAGGAGGACGATAGATAGAAGAATTAAGAAGATGAAAAACTCGATCTGCATTCGCCAGGTGTTGGCGCTTGCTTGCCAACTCCGCTGTTCACTCAGATTTCACAGGCGTGGAACTGGCTTCATCTTTTTTGCTGTTGCACCGAGCACCTTCACCACTGTTGCTGACCTGTGCACATATTGAGTATGCCTTCTTTGGTGCGGAACATACAACTGCGACGTCTTCCTTCCTGGCTCACTTTGTGGGTTAGACCACGTATGGTTGGTTGGTTTCTCCTCAATTTTCTGGTGCAACCCGCACGGTATAACAGCAACGTTATTCTTGCGGTGTGTGGTCTTTATCCTTGTGTCGTTGTCAGTGCATTTGCCTGGAAACACTCCTTGAGACCATATCTCGTTTTTCGTTTCTTTGTCAGGACTTTTGTACCTCCACTGCCTATTTCGATGCTTTCTGGACGAAGACTTTCATTCTGCTAATATCCCCCCTCTGCTATCACCAGAATCGTTCAGTGTTCGTTCCCCTTCTCTTGGTATTCTTCCCATTAATGTTATTCCTTGTTACTTTTAGTAATAGATTTATCGGGATGCTTCGTGCACTTTCATTGATACTGTTGAACAGTAGCGCAGCCAGAAATTTTTGGCGCGGAGGGGGGGGGGGGGAGAATTTAAGCATACTTTATGCGTGTTCGCGCATGCGTTTGCATGTGTGCGTGTATATATACTCATGGAAAACTGAAAACTATACTCGTGCAAAACTGAAAAGTTTCGGTGGGCGGGAAAAATGTTGAACCCCCCCCCCCCTGGCTAAGCTCCTGCTGGAGAATTAATGTCATCTCGAATGTACTTGTGGATTAGAAGCCCTATGCCATACTTGCTTCTTCATGAACCCTCTTTAACAGTTCAGTTTTCTTTAGCAGAACACTGCACTCCATTCACTTTTAATTCACTTTAGCGTTGGAGCCACTTTTAATGCACATTTATTCACTCGTATACCGTTTGTACTATTCCACCTTTCATTCACGTATATGCGATTAATTGTTTGATGAATTATAATTCACTGTCCATTCGCTTTAGTTATGCTTACACTATCGCTTCTACACTCTAAGAAAAAAAACAGTCAAAAGAGGGTCAAGGCCGCGTCACTCTCTTCGGGTGTCCATTTGACCCCTTTTGGAAGGTAGATGAAGAGAAAGAGAGTTAGCATTTGGGCTGGAGTGACGGGACTCTCCTGAGCGCGTTTCGATTGGCTTCCGCGTTGAAGGCGCCGTCGTATGCGCCGTACGTATCGCGCGTTTGCCGTTCGGCGCCGTTTTGGCGCGGTGGCTCGTCTCCCTCGCCGACGATGGTAGCCGGGCTGGCGCCGCGCCTCGGCCTCCTCTCTAAGTCTGCTCGGTCTTTAGGAATGCGTTGCGTCGGTTGCGCGGGTTGCGTCAGTTGCCTGTCTTGCAGTTTTGTGTTCGAACGAAAATGCGCATTGTCGGTGAAGTTGACGCCAGCCTCCGTGCTCGAAATCACGCTTGGAGGGCGGAATATTCATGGAGATGCGGACACGGACAATGTGCGCCCGTTAACGGCGAGTGTACTGCTTTCGTAGGTACTAATTATACCGCTTTAGCTGGGCGTCTGCAGCAGCTTTGCGGAAGTTATCTGCCAGCCATTTCCAACAGCAGCCTGAGTCCGCGGGGCTGTTGCGGATGCCCAACTAAAGCTGTCAGTTAACGGGTTGACACCATTATGCGCGTTGCTGTACAAGCTCCCATAAAATGAGCGATGCAAGCAATTATCAAGGGTCATTTTTTTGCTGATCGAACATTGTGTCTGCACTGCTAAGGTGCAAGATGTCGTTTTGAGATGCGCTTTAGTCTACTTCATAACATTTTCATCAACCTTGTGTGTGCAGCGTGCTTCCGCGTTTGGGAACGTGAAAAAAGAAAAGCCCGTCTACAGAACGTTTAAACGCACTCAAAAATATGGTTTGTCTTGGCTTAAAGACGGTAGTTTCAGGTGCAATTATAGAAGGATGCTTCCAGCACGTACGCGTTAGTCACTGAAGTTGGACACGCCTCGCCGGTAAGGCGAAAAAGCTAGAGACTTTCGACGGCACGTGTTGTTGCGGTCACAGCCATGCACTTTTTTCCTTCGTTTCTGTTTGCTGTTTTCGTGGTTTGCCAACATCTGCGATGACGCTATAAAAGAATCAAGTCAGTCAACGTGATTGTGGGAGTTATGTATGCTAATTCTAGCATATGACATATCTCATCTCGACGTAGACAGCGTCCGCGCACGCTGGGTGTCGTTCGGGCGCTCGTACTCGAATGTGTTTGCCGAGTATTTAAGGATGGGCTGCGTTTGTAAAACATGCGGTCAGTAACCGCTCACGACGTGCCACTGACTGCCGGAGGATGTACTTGGGTGTCGGAATATAGTGGCGCAAAGCCGTGCTTATTCTGAAAGCAAACTTTGAAGCGATTTCTCAGAAAAGAAATGCTTTCATTCGTGCATATCCAGTGCCTATTGCGAAACGATGTTCCCGCTGCCTTTTACGTGAAAATTTGTTTTCGTTGGGAAATTATTTCGAACGAAACACCCGTTTCAGATGTGTATACAGTAACGGTTTGTTGAACAAAGGGTGGTTTTGAATACAAATAAGCAGTGTCTATGTTGTGGTTATTCCCAGAATCCCGGATCATGTCTCCCGCCTCTTCACTCCAGTTGACAGCCACATTCGGGGAAACGAAGGTGTCGCTTGATCTGGCGCCTCATCGCTCGTGATGGAAAAATCAACAGCGGCGGTCGCCCTGTCAACCGAACGAGGCAGTTGGTCCTACATTTCCTTTGGTTGGACAAGACGACGTAGGAAAAGAGGGCAGTGGCATCCACGCAAAGGAGCTTAAACCAATTTCTTTTGTTGCTTAAAAGAGCCTCACATGATCTTGGGCTGCAAGTTTGTCGCCAAGTGACGTGTTACAAAAGCTACAATTTGCAAGTTTTGTTTTACACGATAACGGCAAAAACTTGGTTCCTTACCATGCCTGTTTGCATTTCTTGTTTTATTGTGAGCCTTCGTTACGTCCGTGTGAACTACTTATGCCTCTAACATTTTCGCCTCCGTCGAAAATGCGGTCGCCGCGGCGGGGATACGATCCCGTGACCAGCGGGTCGGCAGTCGAGCGCCGTGGCGGGTTGCACAACGCATGAGCCATCACGCAGTTGAATTGACAGCGCTGTTACGTAATCCATAAGCGCTGCCAAAGGCAGCATCAGTACCCTAAACTATTACAAGCTACAATATTCGCATTACAACGAGCTAGAATGCAGTGGACGATTCTGGCTGCCTTTCGACAGTGGTAGCTATCGCTTGCGGACAACCGAGTACTCACAAAAAATTGCCTGTTTTCCAGATCTTTACGCTTGCGCGCAATCTCTGCTAAGAGATTGCGCTCAATTGTGCTAAGAGATTGCGCTCGCTTGAGCTCAATCTCGCTAATCTCTGCTAATAAGGAGCCGCAGCTCTAGGCATCAGCTTCCCAGTGCGTCCACATTTTTCGCCGTCATCACGTACATTATCGTCATGGTCTTGGTGATTCTTACCTTTGCGACGCTCGACCTCCTCCATGAACTCCTGCAAGAGATTCTTGCGGGGCTCGTCTTCATCGAGGCCCTGTCAATGCAAACACGCGTTAGCTCGATCAGTTAGCGAAGTTTGTAGCATAACGTAACGGCACTGCTCTGCACAACGCATAATAATTGTTAGGGTTTAACGTCCCAAAATCACGAATATTATGATGAGAGACGCCGTAGTGGAGGGCGCCGGAAATTTAGACCACCTGGGGTTCTTTAACGTGCCCCTAAATCTAAGAACACGGGCCTCAGGCATTTTCGCCTCCATCGAAAATGCAGCCGCCGCAGCCGGGATTCGATCCCGCGACTTGCGAGTCAGCAGTCGAGCGCCATAACCACTAGACCACCAAGGCGGGGCAAGCTGCAAAGCTTGATGAACACACTTCGGACCCGCATATCCGTATGAAACGCCCTTCAGGATTGGGAGCCAATTTTGCGCATTACACACTATGACAAGTCTAGACGGTCAAGTCACGGCAGTCAAGTATACTCCGCAGTGAAGTGGCATTGAAGTAGTAGATAAGGACTAATCCTGAGATAAAAGTTTCATGTTTCTTTTTTGTCAACTCAGATTTATACAGTCTAACCATGAGAACATTAGTTTTCACAAAATTGACGGCTACATTTAGCAAAAAATCTTGACCGCTTTACTTCGTTAAAAGAATATAACATTTTCCGGTGGCGTCGCATCTCCTACCCTGTGGGGAAATTAAGAAACGTTGGCACCACTCAAGCTCCCAAACAAAACCTATAAATCAGTCACTCAAAAAGCTTGTCGACTAGTTGCATGCTGTCCTTTGTTGTGGAGCTCAAGTATTGCCCTCGTTATTGGCCCTTAGAAAGCGCCGATTATAAGCCGCGCACCTTCACAAAAGCGGGCCTGCGTGCTCAAGGTGCTCATGAAAATTAAATTATTGTTGCGGCAATGTCATACGCACTGGTAACGTTTGAAAATAAAATGACCGTCCGGAGCAGCATTGTACGCCCCCTTGGACGGGGCTATATAATCTACAGCTTCCTAATATAAAGCGTCCTTTCGACACCCGCACACGTGTCGAGTGTGCTACATGGTGGCAGCAGCTCCGAACATGTGAAAATCTCCCCCCCCCCCCTCGCATGTCGACCCTCCCAGCTTCGCCACTTGACCAAGGCGTAGCACAAATAGTATTCCGTTCAAAACTTCTGCACTATGTTGGCAATGTGGCTTCTGAGAGTGCATATTTTGCGCTATACACAGTTGTCTTTTTTTTTGTGCTGTTTACTCTACATTGCCAGAAGCAAAGATGATTACTATAGGTGAGGAAAGGTTTACGGCAGAAATAAAGGCCAGAATAAATGTGAACAGGCACGCAAACACGGACACAACGCAGCCTGTGTCTTTCGTCTTCATGTACTAAAGAGAGTGGGTGCTCTGTTCAATACAGGCACTTTGCTTTACCTGGTTGCCCTGCACGACAAGCTACTGCTTTCCCCTGGCCAGAGGGGTCCCTGACACGCTGGCCGCCGCGCCCACTTGAACCTGTGTGACAGGCGAAACGAGCGTCACGAGAAGACATACTGGGCATTGGATACACAACTGAGCACAAATAAGGAACACAGCCTATTGAAACAGTGTAAAGTCTTTGGTGCGCTTCAAAGTAATTTTTAAACATGAACATCGGCCAACTAGCCGAACTCACAATCTTGTTGCAATCCAGTGGCTATCAGTGACACTGTTATGTGTGTACCTTTGCAGAGAAGCTGCTAAGAGAACTTGCGCGACAATTCTTATGATGCAAGCAAGTGTCACACACCATAGTGGGATGGTTTCAGCGTGCACAACACAGACAAGGATGGAAGTGGACAAACAGTAGTCTTTGTTCTCTGCACGCTGAAATCATGCTGTTATGAATTCCTACCAACTAGCCCAGTTTTCATTACTTACCTACCAACTAGCCCAGTTACCTACCAACTAGCCCAGTTTTCATTACTTGTTCCACACGAAATGTCAATTGAAGAGCAGCTGGCAATGTAAACCGCATCGAAGTGCCAAATGTTCTCTTTGAAGCGCAATCATCAGTAATTACAAAAAAAATTACCTTGCCTCTACCTGAATTCCAAAACAACGTCATTGCAAGTTTAATATTCGCCGGTATTTTGAAATCTCAAATTTTAACACAATGAATTTTAGTGGTTTGTGCCCAGCTAAGCTTAGTACTGGCGTTCCAAGTCAATTGCATGTAAATTAACCATCAATGCAGTTTACGGATGCATACGGATACATCCATGCGGACTTGAATCTGTGTGCGTACGGATCCATCTGTATGGAATTGACTCCGTATTATAGGGATTCATCCGTACGGAACTGAATCTGGATGGATGCAGTTTTCACTTCCACTCATGATGAATATACATACACATGATTGCACTCGTGCGCTACTGTAGTGCAGGGCTGTCAAACGCGCGTTGAGTGAAACAACCATGTGCACGAATTGTGGCGAAATAAGCAGCCGCAGCTCTAGGCATCAGCTTCGCAGTGCGTCCGCATTTTTCGCCGTCATCACATTATCGTCATGGTCTTGGTGCTTCTTACCTTGGCGACTCTGGGCCTCCTCTATGAACTCCTGCAAGAGCTTCTTGCGGGGCTCGTCCTCATCGAGGCCCTGTCAATGCAAACACGCGTTAGCTCGATCAGTTAGCGAAGTCTGTAGCATAACGTAACGGCCTTGCACTGCACAACGCGTAATAATTGTTTGGGTTTAACGTCCGAAAACCACGATATGATTATGGAAGACGCCGTAGTGGAGGGCTCCAGAAATTTTGATCACCTGGGGTTTTTTAACCTGCACCTAAATCTAAGCATACGGGCCTCTAAAATTTTCGCCTCCATCGAGAATGGCGACCTGCGGGTCAGCAGTCGAGCGCCGTGGCGGGTCGCACAACGCATGAGCGATCACGCAGTTGAATTGACAGCGCTGTTACGTAATCCGTAAGCGCTGCCAAAGGCAGCATCAGTACCCGAAACTATTACAAGCTACAATATTCGCATTACAACGAGCTACAACGCAGTGCATGAATTCTGGCAGCCTTTCGACAGTGGTAGCTATCGCTTGCGGACAACCGAGAACTCACGACAAATTGCCTGTTTTCCAGCTCTTTACGCTAGCGCTCTATCTCTGCTTTTCAGCACGTCAATTCTTCGAGGTCTTAACACACGATCGAGCCCAGAATACCGTTGAAAAGATTGCACCGCAACCGAACTAGAGTGCATGTCTAACCAAACTGTGTGCCCAAAGCCAGAGCCTAGCAAAATGATTAGGTGGGACAGCGGCTCATGCAAGCATTTTGAGTGTGTGAATTGCAAAGGACTCCTCGAGCAAAAAAAAAAAGGTGATATTGTGTGGAATGCAAGAAGCTGCTGATGAAAGTGTGATTTGCATTCAACTGTTACGACATTTGAAGGTGTTCATACCAATGACAAACATTTCACCTTTTAAATCAAAGTGCTGCAAAATGAAGTACAGTTCGTTTTGCACAGTTGTGGTGACTGCAGTTGAAGAAGCTTGGGTGGTGTCAGCCATAATAATAGCTCTCATTGTAAAGAGTACAGAGCGCGGTCACGGAGTACAGGCAGCTCGTTTATGCCGCGCCATTTCGGATCACTTCTTCTTCAAGGAATAGACCGGTGCCCAATATCTTCATTTCATATATCTTGTATTTCCAATATACCGCCTTGGAGCTCAAGAACGACATGATACTGTAGCGCTAAACTCGAAAAGATACGCTAAGAAGCAAAAAGAAGCAGTAAATTAGGCCTCTTAACCTTTATATTCGAGTCTTGCCCTACAACATCATGTTCTTCACTAAGTGCCAACTCACCCTAAAAAAACTAATTGTGGAACGCATATACGATAGCAAAGCAACGAGGACACAAATGGAGGAGATTGGATGAGACCATGTTGGTTGTTTTGGTCACGATTGTTGACGCAGCGTCGGTTTAATGAATGTGGCTCAGTTTGATTGAAACAGATACAGCATTTGGCTCATTTTGATTAGAAACTGCCTTTTTGAGTTCACGTTACAATTAGGAATTACCCCATTTTAATTCCAGCTGTTTTAGAAGTGAAAGATACTTAGGCTTGCTTTACGCTCACGTGAAATTTAGCACAGTTTCGGTTTCTGCATATGGCTCTTTTTGAAAAAAAAAAAACGCCACAATTATCTCTACCTCGTCCAGACGACGGCACCACCCAGCGAACCAAGAGCCATGGAGAAAAGTATTTGAGGGGGAGAAACTGCTCAGCCGCCGCATCGCGCGAGCGTCACGGAGGAAATGCGGTTTTCGCCGCAGCACGACAGATGACGCTTCCGGCGTGTTGCCATCGTTTACATGCTCTTCTATGCACGCTACGTATAAAAATCGTGATACCGTCTCGTCCATGGTAAAATTTCTCAGATTTCTATCTGTGACGTCAATTGATAGATGCGACAGATAATTTAGCGGCTGTTTCTAATAGATAATGCCCGAAAATAGGCAGTACAGCGCTTGAAACGAGCTGCTACTCATGGCCCCTGAGCAGACAATGTCTGCCGCATGCATGGTCCCCTCGCTCCCATGTTGTGCGCACGCTTGTGTAGATGGTCTTGGGAGGGAAATTTCCCAGTTCGCGCGGGCAAGCTGTCGCGCATTCCTTCGCGATTTGCAGGCTTTTTTTCTCTTTAGCGCGCTCAGTGGCTACCGCGTTGTGCCGGAAGAGCTGACTTCCCGAGCTTTACCGGCGCTTTTCACGCCGCAACAGAGGCACGTACAAAGAACTGTTGCTCCGCGAACAAGGGAGAGCACCTTGCAGATTTCCACCAGTGCTCCTTTAGGATGGGGCGGAAATGTGTCGTGCCGAACCGCAACAGTGGTTAAACATCCTGCAAGGAGTGGGTACGCAACCTTCAATGTTCCTAGTGAGCCGGTGTGGTTGGTAGCGTGGGCTCGGGCGATAAAGATCGAGAGCTCACGCCTCGTGACTACGTTTGCGAGAAACACTTCTCGGAGAGTAAGTCCCATCCTCAGTCGTTGAAAAAACTCACAGGGTCCCTTATGCATTAGACTAAGACGACTAGAAGGCGAAAGGCATCTTCAGTGGATGCGTCTATCCTGCCCCACCCCCGTGCAAAATGTTTCGGCACCTAACGTGGTTTTGAACTGCCTCCAGGATCGGAGGCATTACAACCTCTCTGCAACTCACCTGGTTTTGCACTGCCTCCGTGATCGGAGCACAGATCACGGAGGCAATGCAAAGCTTCGATGTCATGTGATGACGTCCCGTCCGGAGACGGCATCGTGATCTCAAAAATTTTGGTGATCTGTGACGTCACCACAGGATGACCACTCAAGTTGACGCCGCCATCGCGGGACGCCGCCGCCGACGGTCAAGTT